>NW_028318824.1:990791-1159082 GCF_062004578.1 Staurois parvus | reverse complement strand
TGCTGGAATGGAATTCTTCTTATTTTCATCCTACTTCTTCTTCTTCTTCTTCTTCATCCTCATCCTCTTCTTCTTCTTCTTCTTCTACTTCATCCTCATCCTCTTCTTCTTCTTCTTCTTCTTCATCCTCATCCTCTTCCTCTTCTTCTTCATCCTCATCCTCTTCTTCATCCTCATTCTCTTCTTCTTCATCCTCATCCTCTTCTTCTTCATCCTCATCCTCTTCTTCTTCTTCTTCTTCATCCTCATCCTCTTCTTCTTCTTCTTCATCCTCATCCTCCTCTTCTTCTTCTTCTTCTTCATCATCATCCTCATCCTCTTCTTCTTCTTCTTCTTGTTCCTCACCATCATCCTCTTCTTCTTCTTCATCATCCTCATCCTCTTCTTCATCCTCATCCTCTTCTTCTTCTTCTTCTTCTTCTTCTTCTTCTTCTTCTTCTTCTTCCTCATCCTCTTCTTCTTCTTCATCCTCATCCTCTTCTTTTTCTTCTTCTTCTTCTTCTTCTTCTTCATCCTCATCTTCTTCTTCTTCTTCATCATCCTCATCCTCTTCTTCTTCATCCTCATCCTCTTCTTCTTCTTCTTCTTCCTCATCCTCATCCTCTTCTTCTTCTTCATCATCTTCATCCTCATCCTCCTCTTCTTCTTCTGCTTCTTCATCATCCTCACCCTCTTCTTCTTCTTCTTCCTCACCATCATACTCTTCTTCTTCTTCATCCTCATCCTCTTCTTCATCCTCATCCTCTTCTTCTTCTTCTTCACCATCATCCTCATCCTCTTCTTCTTCTTCTTCTTCTTCTTCCTCATCCTCATCCTCTTCTTCTTCTTCTTCTTCGTCCTCATCCTCTTCTTCTTCTTCTTCTTCTTCATCCTCATCTTCTTCTTCTTCTTCTTCTTCTTCTTCTTCTTCATCCTCATCCTCTTCTTCTTCTTCTTCCTCATCCTCATCCTCTTCTTCTTCTTCTTCTTCTTCCTCATCCTCTTCTTCTTCTTCATCATCATCCTCATCCTCTTCTTCTTCTTCTTCATCCTCATCCTCTTCTTCTTCTTCATCCTCATCTTCTTCTTCATCATCCTCATCCTCTTCTTCTTCTTCATCCTCTTCTTCTTCTTCCTCATACTCATCCTCTTCTTCTTCTTCTTCTTCTTCTTCATCCTCATCCTCTTCTTCTTCTTCATCCTCATCTTCTTCTTCTTCATCCTCATCCTCTTCTTCTTCTTCTTCTTCTTCTTCTTCATCCTCATCCTCCTCTTCTTCTTTTTCTTCCTCATCCTCTTCTTCTTCTTCTTCTTCTTCATCCTCATCCTCATCCTCATCCTCTTCTTCTTCTTCATCCTCATCTTCTTCTTCTTCATCATCCTCATCCTCTTCTTCTTCCTCATCCTCATCCTCTTCTTCTTCTTCTTCATCCTCATCCTCATCCTTTTCTTCTTCTTCATCATCCTCATCCTCTTCTTCTTCTTCTTCTTCATCCTCATCTTCTTCATCCTCATCCTCTTCTTCTTCTTCTTCTTCATCCTCATCCTCTTCTTCTTCTTCTTCCTCATCCTCATCCTCTTCTTCTTCTTCTTCTTCATCCTCTTCTTCTTCTTCTTCATCCTCATCTTCTTCTTCTTCTTCTTCTTCATCCTCATCCTCTTCTTCTTATTCTTCTTCTTCTTCACCATCATCATCATCCTCATCCTCTTCTTCTTCTTCATCCTCATCCTCTTCTTCTTCTTCTTCCTCATCCTCTTCTTCTTCTTCTTCATCCTCATCCTCATCCTCTTCTTCTTCTTCCTCATCCTCATCCTCTTCTTCTTCTTCTTCATCCTCATCCTCTTCTTCTTCATCCTCATCTTCTTCTTCTTCATCCTCTTCTTCTTCTTCTTCATCCTCTTCTTCTTCTTCCTCATCCTCATCCTCTTCTTCTTCTTCTTCTTCTTCATCCTCATCCTCTTCTTCTTCTTCATCCTCATCTTCTTCTTCATCATCCTCATCCTCTTCTTCTTCTTCATCCTCATCCTCTTCTTCTTCAATTGAAGCTGCTTCTGCTCCGCCACTCTGCCATTGGACTCTTGATAGTCGTCTCCCCACACTGCTGCTGGGGGGACTTTTTAACATAGGCCTCTGTATGGCCTTCAATTTAAGCTGCTTACGCTTTGCCACTCTGCCATGGGCCCCTGTACCGCCTCCTCATGCTGCTGCCAGGTCCAGAGTGTGTCATGGGTCCCTGTACGGCCTCCCATTGCTGCTGTCTCCATCGCCACACTCTGCCATGTGCTACTTTCAGGTCTCCTCACACTACTGGTGGGTTCCATTTTGTCATAGGGTGCTGTATGGCCTCCCATTGCTGCTGCCTCCACCGCCACACTGTGGCTCCACACTCTGGTTTTGGCCCCGTGACTGCCCAAATGAGTGAAGTGTGCGGTGATTCTAAGATCGACGGCACTCATCTGCATGTCATACTGACTGTCAGTATTATTTCTCTTCCCCAGCAGACTCCAAGGGCATTTAAATTAAAGGTACAGTGTTCTGCACTAATATAAAGGCTCTCTGAAGCCTAGAAACCCTTTTAATAAGTTAAATTCGCTGCGAATAAATTCGCATCGAATCGAATTTATTCCGCAAATTCGGCGAATCAGCCGAATCTAATTTTTGAATAATTCGCTCATCTCTAAATACAAGGATTGTGAGTTTCCATAGTGATCCATCAGGTATACAAACTTACAATGTGAGAATCCCACCGCACCTTCAGCGTCACTTACAATTCTGCCTCCTCCTCCCCTCTTTCTTTTTCCATTGTGGTCCCTCAAAGTTCTGTTCTTGCACCTCTCCTATTCTCGATCTACACCTCCTCCATGGAACAACCTCCCATGGCTTTCAATATCATTTCCACGTTGATGACCCACATCTATCTCAGCTTAGTCCATCAGTCTCCCCACACATCACTAATTTACTAACAGACATATCAGTCTGGATGTCACACCGCTTCCTTAAACTCCAAAACTGAGCTCACAATATTTCCTCCACCACATGCCTTTCCCCTGACTTCTCTGTCAAGATCGATGGCACATCTATATCCACCCGTCCCTCCATGCCAGGGTGTGGTGCTAGGTGTATTCCTGGACTCTGAACTCCCTTTTTGGCCCCACATTCAATCACTGTCCAAATTTTCCAGCCTAAACCTGGAACTTTAGTTTAGAAAAATAATTCCTGATAGATCACTTCAGCCTGGCCCCTTTTGCTGGTATAGCCAGGGGCATATTTAGGCATTTGCCTAGGGTGGCATTTTTCAGGGGGGCAGCAGAATTTTTCAGGGGAGCAGCTACATTTTTCAGGGGGGCAGCAGCATTTTTCAGAGGGGCAGCACTGCCCCCCAAAAGAAGGGCTGAAAGAAAGGACACATGCAGCATGGTAACCAGGTGGGCTCTGAGAGAGGCTGCAGGCTGCTTGATGGTGTAAGCACAGCCTGACTCTTGTTCCCAGGGATGTCCAGAGCTGTGAAGGAGATTGTCTTCTCTCTTGCCAGGGTGGGGGGGTTGCCGGTTTGTATGGGGTGGTGGTACTAAAAGGCTCTCTTGGGTGGGGCTGGGGTGGGGTGTTGTTGGTCAATGTCAGGCTCTTATCGTGGAGGAGGGGGGTGTTTTCAGTGTCAGGGTCTCTCCGTGGATGGGTGGGGGAGCCGATGTTTGTGTTGCCTAGGGCAGCACGAAACCTAAATACACCACTGGGTATAGCTATATAAAACAGTAATAATAAGTTTCTATTCTGTCCAAAATCCAGTAATGCCCTGTCTCACCCTGCTCTGCACATGCTCAGTTGCTTTCTATTCTTGGCACTGTGCCTAAAATCAGAGCCACTAGAGGCCAATAGTGTTTTATCATTTCTCCCTGATTCTCTTTCCTTTCTGCCCCAATGGCAGCCTGTGAACTTTAGCACTGTAAAGCTCTTGTCAGCCTTCTTCTTTATCTTTGCCAAGACATACAATCAAGACTGGAAATGTACATATTTAAATTACAGAAATTGACATATACCGTTTGAGACCAAGGAGAGGGAAAACGTTTCCAATAAGCCCTCATGCACACTTGATGTTTTTACAGCGGCTGTTTTTGGCTTTTGATGTTTTCTTCTACAGTCAGTAAACCCCCCCCCAGCATGTTATCCTATGTGTCCATGCACACATAGACTGTAATCAACGTTTTTTGGCTGGGACGTTTTTTGGCTGGAAAAAAAAACCCAGGACTAGTGGGAGTTTTCTAGCTGTAAAAATGCTCTAACACTAAAAAACATAGCAAAACATGGTAAAACGCAGCAAACCAGTGTTTTTGGACTTTTTTGACCAAAAAAAACTATTTTTTTTGTAAAAAAAAAAAATGCTAAAAATCGCAAACACGGAAAAACGTGGAAGAACGCCACTAAACACTAATGCAAAAATGCTAAAAAAAAGCTGAAAAACTCACGCTTTTAACGTGACTTTGCACAGCCAACGTTACCAGCATTATCAAAATGTCCAGTGTGCATGGAGCCTAAGAAAGTGACTGTTCTGAGCTTCAAAAAAATGGTGGCCACCAGCAAAAAGAAACAGGAGCAATTCTGGAGCCAGTTTATAGCATGCACTAATTTTGGTAGTTTAATTATTAATGTGGAATGTATGATCTTTTTTTTAAACATTATTATTTGTTATCAAACTGTTCCGGGAAATGTTCCTCTTTAACCAAAGACACCACAAAGATTCAAAGACACTCCCTGTTTATCTTTTACTTCGACTCCTGAAACTCCCTCCTCGTTGGCTTACCTTTACATAGGCTATCCAGGCTAGGTCAAGATCAGTGCTCTGTATTCTTCTGACTGTTAAGAATCAGCAAATAAACTCCCTGAATGAGCCGTGAGCAGGGGCAGACTGACCATTTGGAAACTCGGACACTGCCTGAGGGCCCAGGGTCAGTAGGGGTCCCCATGAGATGTCCCTGGTACCTTTTTCATAGGCTTTTTTGAGTTTGGGCAAGGGCACAGGGGCCCCATGATCCCCTATTACCCGGGAGCCCCATGAGTTGTCAGTCAGCTCCTGGCCATGAGACTTCCTGCATTGTCCAAGCTTAACCCAGATCCAAACTGCACCCCCCCCCCCATCCCAGTCATGACGTGCAAAGGGACCCAAAGCCCAGCAATCACTCACTTGTCGAAATCACTGCCGCTATCACGGTTCCTGTCATCTTTGTAACAGAAGAAAGGTCCCCCCACCCCTACAGCAAACCATTGCACCCAGGGCAGCCGCCCCTTCCGCCCACCCCTTGTCCCAGCCCTGCGTCAGGAACAGCCTAGGAGGCAAGAGAGCTTTTAGAAGGTTCCCTCAAATATTTTCATCCTTCACCTTCTAGTCACTGGCCAACAAGACAAAAATATCATACTTCAGTTTATCGAACCCTCTTACACCAGGGACACTCCCCAACAGCAGAGTGATGTATACAATAACCTGAACACAGGGGGAAACCAACACAAAGTAGATCCATCAATTCAGCTCAAGCTGACTACAGCATTTGGACTGGGTCCTTACACACAGAAAACCTAAACTGATCACGCCTTTGTTGGGTTTTTTGCCTTCCTCTGGATCAACTCTGGGTGTAGGATTATAACTTTTTTTTTAATGGTTGAACTGTATGGATTTATGTCTTTTTTCAGCCAGACTAACTATGGAATTACCGTATGTAACTATGTATACAAGACCTCTGTGTACAATACTGCTTATGTCCTGCTGGGGTAATTTCACTTCCCTTTCGGTAAACAAAAAGTGAGAGGAAATCCTTCTTAGGCCTCATTTACACAGCCATAGAGCACCATACAACCTACAAAGGAGCGCAATTTTAGATCTACCATGTAATGTAAGGGTCTGTGCGACTGAATAGGATTGGAGTGAATTGTACAGGTTTGTCCTCACATTATATAGTTTTGGAATATTTAAATAAGACTGTACAGAGATTGTACAATCAGATTGTAGTGTGTATGGCCACACTAAGAGTAGTGATACACTATATTGCCAAAAGTATTGGGACGCCTGCCTTTACACGCACATGACATGTAACCACTTACCTACAGGGCCCTTTCTTTAAAATAAACTGTAGCCAGCAGCACAAGGGATACTTTGCATTGATTGTAAGTATTGTCCCCGTGCTGAAAAAAAACAACTACATTAAAAATAGTAAAATTATTATTATTATTTTATTATGCCAGTTTTTTATTTTGAAAATAAAAGGTAGCCAGCACTGCACAAGTAATAAAAATACACCACAAAGAAGTGATACAACAGCAGGCACCTTTATAAATTACAAACATATCAGAAAGTAGTCTACAGCATAAGAACAGCATGAGGCGGGTAAAATATAAAATATATCCAAAACTGATACAATATTTTAATAAGCATTACAGCAAATCTACAGCTGGGGGTGGTGTGGGCCAAGAAAGATCCATTATTAGACCCTATGAGAAATGAAATACAGTGCTTCTTTCCTTGGTCCTTCCATACAGTGCTACACACAGACGATCCCCCTCATTGTATACGATGTGATCGCTCCGGGGATGATCAGTGTATTCTTCTCCTGCATCATTGTATCAGCGCAGAGCCAGCAACCAATAGGAAGTCTTGTGCGGTGACACTGTCACATTCCCTCCAATCAGAGGGCGCGATGTCTCCCTGTAGTTTCCGGCTCCGGAGCAGCGTGTAGCGTGTCCTTGCCATGGCCAGGAATAGGGGACTTCTGATATTTGGGGGGTTCATTGCTGCGATAGCGGCCGCCCTGTACCCCATCTACTATCACCCCAAGGTACACGTGTCTGAATACAGTAAGTGCTGCTCTGTGTGTGTGGGGTCACCATAGATGGGACACAGACTGCTGTCTATAGGAATGTATGGGGAGACTGCCCAGCAGTCGTTCTGTTATACAAATGTAATGAATGGCCCATATTAATAAAATGTACGTTTGTTTTGAAGGCTGCAACCACGGTCAGTGCAGTGCCTAGGCCCCCGCATTGTTTGCCCCTAGACCCAGTGGTTCAGTTAAGACTATGAGGCTCAGGTCATATTGTACTTGTGACAGTTTTTTGTTTTGTTAAAATACAAATTTAGTTTTGTTTTTTTATATCCCTCCAGTACTCTTGAGCCCCCTTGATCCACCCACTTTGCTACGCTTGGCCACGCCCACCCATACACTCACCCATGGCCCTGCAATACATGTATGGCTCAATCAAGTCTATGAGCTTGTAGACACAGGCAGTATAGCCCTAGGTGCACACCTAAGCATGTTCCGCAGCAATTTTCGGAAACACAGTACAGCCCATGTAACATGATTTCCGGTGGGACACGTTCACATTTCAGCATTTTCACCCGGTGCGTTTTTTGGAGAGGGTCAGGGACTTTTTAAATCTGCCTAGCAACAAGAAAAAATGTAAAAATGAATAAAAAACGCTGCAAAAACACAGGTGCCAAAACGCAACGCAAAATGGCTCAAACTCAACCTTCGTAGGTATGAACCTAGCCGAACACTAGATTTTTACCAATTGGGTAGCAGACAGCACAAGACATTGCAGCTATTGAAGGCGGTAAGTATGGACCTCAGGGAGGGGGGGTTGTACTGCAGCAAAAGCTACCATTTTCATTTTATTACAAGCTAAAATTGGGCTTTAACCATTTGCCCTCCAGAAGATTTAGCCCCCTTCCTGACCAGGCCATTTTTTGTGATTTGGCATTGCTTTCCTTTAACTGTCATGCAATGCTGTCCATAAATGAAATTTATGTCATTTTTTTTCCCCACAAATAGAGCTTTCTTTCAGTGGTATATGATCACCTGTGCTGTATTTATTTGTTGCACTATAAACAAAAAAGACCAACAATTTTGAGCTTTTTGCTATAAAACATATCCAATAAAAAAATAATCGTTTTTCATAAATTTAGGCCAAAATGTATTCTGCTACATGTCTTTAGTAAAAGACATGGGGGGAACTGACACTGACATCCCAATGACACAAACACAGTGATCAGTGCTAATAAAAAGCACTGGCACTGTACTAATGACACTGAGCAGGAAGGGGTTAACATCTGGGCGATTAAAGGGTTAACTGCGTACTGTTTTGTGCTGACACTGCGTGCTGTTGTACTGGGGGACGTGCTGTGCCGAGAAATAGAAAGCAGTATGTCCCCGCTGACAGGAGAGAGATCTGTGTTGTTTACAGATCTCTCGCCCTTCAGCTGATCACCGAGTTCTGGCCATAAATCGCTGTCCGGGATCCAGTGATTGACATTTTCAGGAGCCAATGACAGCGCATGTAGGGCAGCACACGCGCCCCCCTTACCGGAAATGCAAAATCACGTGTATACAGTGAAGGAAATACAGTGAAAGAAATAAGTATTTTATCCCCTGCTGATTTTGGATGTTTGCCCACTCACAAAGAAATGATCAGTCTAAAAATTGAATGGTAGGTGTATTGAAACACTGATTTTTTTTGTTGCTATTTTGTCTCTCAGTGTTACAATACACCTACCAATTCGATTTTTACACTGATCATTTCTTTGCAAGTGGGCAAACATTCAAAATCAACAGGGGATCAAATACTTATTTCCTTCACTGTAAGTAATTTGATCCCCTACTGATTTTGAATGTTTGCCCACTTGCAAAGAAATGATCGGTCTAAAAATCGAATTGTAGGTGTATTGTAACACTGAGACAAAATAGCAACAAAAAATTCAAAAGAAATGCATGTCTAACAAATGATGCACTGATTTACATGTTCATGAGGGAAATAAGTATTTTATCCCCTGTCATTCAGCAGGATTTCTGGCTACCAGGTGTCTTTCATACAGGCAACAAGCTGAGATTAGAAGCAGTCTCTTAAAGGGAGTGCTGCTAATCTCATTTTGTTACCTGTATAAAAGACACCTGTCCACAAGAGCAATCAAACAGTCAGATTCCAAACTCTCCACCATGCCAAAGACCTGTCCAAGGATGTCAGGGACAAGATTGTAGACCTAGACAAGGCTGGACTGGGCTACCAAACTATTGCCAAGCAGCAATATGATTGAATGATTGCACCAACTGTTGTCACCTTGGTGAGAAGGTGACAACAGTTGGTGCAATCATTCGCAAATGGAAGAAACACAAAACAACGGTCAGTCTCCCTAGGTCTGGTGCACCATGCAAGATCTCACCTCGTGGAGTGTCAATGATCATGAGAACAGTGAGGAATCATCCCAGAACTACACAAGACATGCATTTCTTTTGCATTTGTTGTTGCTATTCTGTCTCTGTGTTACAATAC
This sequence comes from Staurois parvus, assembly GCF_062004578.1. Taxonomy (NCBI): domain Eukaryota; kingdom Metazoa; phylum Chordata; class Amphibia; order Anura; family Ranidae; genus Staurois; species Staurois parvus. The sequence continues at coordinate 1,149,793 of NW_028318824.1, read as the reverse complement.
ACCTACCATTCGATTTTTAGACTGATCATTTCTTTGTGAGTGGGCAAACATTCAAAATCAGCAGGGGATCAAATACTTATTTCCTTCACTGTATATACGTGATTTTGCACAGAGCTGCTGCCCTGTAGCAGTACATCTGTTATAGGGTTGTCAGCAAGTGGTTAAAGCTGAAAGTAGAACTATAGGCAAATCTTTTTTTTTTCATATTGGATAGAGTGAGGCTCCGTTCACAATAGGGCTTTTCAAATTGTGGGCGAAATCGCTGCAATTTTGCCCGCAATTTGAAAACGCGCTCTGAAAATGTAAATATGTGCATTAGTGTGTCCAGGTGGCATTCATTTCAATGGCACTTGAAATGTGGGGCTTTTTGCCACAATTGCGCATTTTATGGGTGTTGCGCGTCCCACGATTTTGTTTACATGATCGCGGCACATTTGTCGCATGGAAAAATTAGCCGCGACTTCTGCAAAAATGCCCTGTGTTTTCAGCTTTGAAATGAATGGCACCTGGACATGCTACTGCACGTATTCACATTTTCATAGTGCGTTTTGAAATCGCGGATAGAATTGCGGCGATTCCACCCTCAATTTGAAATGTCCTAATGTGAATGAAGTCTAAGGGAGGGTTATAACCACTGTGAGTTTGATTTTCATGTTGCGTGTTTTGCTACAACTGCAGTGCAATTTGGAATTGCAGGCAGAATCGTGACAATTCTGCCTGCAATTCCAAATTGTGATGTGTGATTGGGGCCTTAGGCTGCATTCACGTTTCGCGATCTTCAATTGCAGGCAGAATTGATGCAATTCCACATGCCATTCCAAATGGCACTGCAATCGTGGCAAAACCCAACATGCAATTGTCGTGTGACAGAATTGCGTGGAAATCCGCATCATGTAATGCATGTTGCCCAAAAAGGAGTAGGAGTAAAATTGCATTGCATTTGAGGTGCCATTAAGAATGAATGGTACCCAAATACACATTGCGGTTTTTTGCCATGATTGCAGTGCGCTTTGTAATCGTGGGGCAGAATTGCTGAAATTTGGCCCACAATTCAAATTTGCGAAGTGTGAATGTAGTCTGAACGTCACAGTATCGATCCATGTCTCCCTCTCTACTTGCACCTTCCCCTCCCTTCTAAAACATTTGCTGATCACTCCCATACTTAAAAAGCCCTCCCTGGACCCCACCAACCTGAACAACTTAAGACTCATCTCTCTGCTCACGTTGATCTCTAAACTCCTAGAACGCTTAGTCTACAATCGCCTGAGCTCCTACCTCACTGACAACAACCTTCTTGACCCTTTACAGTCTGGCTTTTGCTCACTACACTCCACTGAATCTGCCCTATTAAAACTCAGTAATGATTTACTAACGGCTAAAACCAATGGCCACTACTCTGTACTCTTACTACTTAACCTCTCTGCTGCTTTTGATACCGTTGGTCATCCCCTCCTCCTCAAAAAACTCCACTCTCTTGGCCTCTGAGACTCTGCTCTCTCCTGATTGTCCTCCTACCTATCACAGCACTCCTTCAGCGTTACCTATAACTCTGCCTTCTGCTCTCCACTTCCTCTTTCTGTAGGGGTCCCTCAAGGTTCTGTCCTTGGACCCTTCTCTTCTCCATTTACACCTCCTCCCTTGGTCACTTGATAAACTCTCATGGCTTCCATTACCATCTCTATGCTGATGACACACAAATATATCCCTCTACCCCTCACCCCTTCAGTCTCCTCTTGTATTACTAACCTACTAAATGACATATCGGCATGGATGTCACTCCACTTCCTTAAACTAAATCTTTCTAAAACTGAGCTCATACTATTCCCTCCAGCCCGTGTCCCCTCCCCTGACTTCTCCATCAAGATCAATAATACAACCATCAGTCCCTCCCCTCATGCCAGGGTACTAGATGTAATCCTGGACTCCCATCGGTCCTGTCAGCCCCAAATCCAATCACTGTCCAAATCTTGTAGACTTCACCTCCCCAACATCTCCAAGATACGCCCGTTCCTAACCTCGGAAACCACTAAGCAACTTATTCACTCTATTGTTATATCTCGCCTTGATTATTGTAATTCCCTCCTCATTGGCTACCTAATTGCAGGCTATCCCCTCTTCAGTCTATCATGAATGCTGCTGCCAGACTCATCCACCTTACCAACCATTCCATATCTGCCACCCCTCTCTGCCAATCCTTCCACTGGCTTCCCATTGCCCAAAGAATAAAATTCAGAACATTAGAATTACCATATAAAGCCATTTATAACTCTGCCCCAAATTACATCACCAATCTTCTCTACAAATATCACCCAAACTGTCCTCTCTGCTCCTTGCAGGACCTCCTGCTCTAGCTCCCTTGTCTCCTGCTCATCTCCAGGACTTCTCCAGAGCCTCTCCCATCCTCTGGAACTCTCTACCCCAATCTGTCCAACTATCACCTGCTCTGTCTCTTTCAAGCGATCCTTGAAAACCTCTTCAGGGAAACCTATCCTGCCTTCAGCTAACAACCAAATCTTCTGTTTCTCTCATCAGGTCATCTCCCACAGTTATTACCTTTTGTACCACCAGCCCCTCCCTGTTAGATTGTAAGCTCCAAGGAGCAGGGCCCTCCTATCCCTCTTGTATTGAACTGTATTGTTGCTGTATTGTCTCCCTTTATATTGTAAAGCGCTGAGCAAACTGTTGGTGCTATATAAATCCTATATAATATTGTTAAAATGTGAAGAAAAATAGGTATGTCAAGAGCAGCTTATTATTATTATCATTATACAGTATTTATATAGCGCCAAAGGGTTTGCTCAGCGCTGTACAGTAGCAGGGCGACAGAACATGAGACAAGACAGTAACAATACACGAGGGGTTCGAGGGCCCTGAGCTTACAATCTAGGAGGGACAATCTTTTTTTTTTTTTTTTTTGAAGAAAACTGCAAGGCAAAAATAAGTTGTCTTTATTGCCTTTCCTAGAGCTAACCCCCAATTAATGACAAGGACAGCAGTTTATACATGGGCCATTTTGTTTGATCTATTGGTTAACAAACAAATGAAGACTAATATGTGTGCACTGAATGCACTGATATCCTTCTGTTTATTTTGAAGAGGAACAACAAGCAATAAATAGAAGTGGAGTCATACAGGAAGATGTTCAGCCTCCAGGTATATACAGCCAGGCAACTAGTATTTCATAAAGTGACTGCAGAGCTCAATCTTCACTGGACTCTGTCTTCACGGGACTAAGATTGAGCTCTGCAGTCACTTTTGCAGCAGCTGTTTATTTATTCCGGGTGACAATCTTGCTCAATGTCCTTTTGTCTCTTTTGGTCAGTTGACTATGTCGACCGCAATAATGCTTATCAGATAACGTTTTCCCGGAAACTGTATATCTCGTTATAACCTTTGATACTGTACCTCATGATGCGGCAAATAAATTGGCAACTTCAGTCACAGAGACTGAGCAGGCACCAACAATTTTCCCTCTTTGCAGTTCAGTAAGCTGTGACATGATTCCAAGTAACTAGCAGCACACGTAGTGAATGACGAAAGTGAGGCTTCCCACCTGTTAGCTAGGTGTCTCATCACACAGCGGAAGCAAAAGAATGTTACATCACTTCTGCTTTCAAGTGTTGTCACTTTCACACCTGCAGATCATATAGTGTTTCCATTTTTTGAAGGTGAACATAGTACTTTGGGGCAACAGTGTCAACCATCCAGTTTTTGGCACAGGTTACCCTTCCTAATAAAGAAGTTTCTCGAAATATTACACTTTTACTTAATCCTTTGTGGACCCCACGCATATAGCACATCCAGTTCAAATCCATCCTGCCATTGCTAAGCAGCATGGTCAGACAGCACTGTACCCCTGGTAATTAGGTAAAAATGAAAAAAAAAATCTAATAGCTTTTACATATACATGTTTTGACATGATGTCCTGCAATCTTTAGTAACTTGCCCTTATGTGAGGTGGTCATAGTCAGAGGACTGCTCTTAATAAATAACCTTTTTTTAAATCCACCACCTTAATCTCGACAATTAAACCTAATGTTTATCCATAAAGTCCATCTGTTGGAGCAAGCAGAGTTTATTCTCCATATAAATGTGTGAATAGGTTTATTTTAAGCTAATAGAGTTAAAAACAATTGTGACTGTGTTGCCCATAGAAAACTTCCTTTCTTTCTGTAGACCTGTGGGGTACATTAATCAATTTATTAGGGAAAGGGTCTGTGTCTATTGGCTTTCATTCCCACAAGATGGGCTTTGCACTCTCATACAAATCTATGGGAATGCTAAACCCATATGAAGCAAGTCAGGAGGAGGTCAATGCACCTTTTTGGCTTGATTCACAAACATTTCAGAATGCATTGAATCGCATGACAGGTTAAAAAACATAGTTTTCTATGTTTGCGTTCACATACAGTGAGTAAAATAAGTATTGAACACGTCACCATTTTTCTCAGTAAATACATTTCTAAAGGTGCTATTGGCATTAAATTTTCACCACATGTCAGTAACAACCCATGCAATCTATACATACAAAGAAACCAAAACAAATAAGTTCAGAAATTAAGTAATATGTGTAATGAAATGGAATGACACAGGGAGAAAGTATTGAACACACTAACTGAAATGTATTTAAGACTTTGTACAAAATCCTTTGTTGGTAATGACAGCTTCAAGACACCTCCTGTATGGAGAAACTAGTGGCATGCATTGCTCATGTGATTTTGGCCCATTCTTCCACACAGTCTTCAAATCTTGAAGGTTCCATGGGCCTCTTCTATGATCTCTGATCTTTAGTTCTTTCCATAGATTTTTTCATTGGATTCAAGTCACGTGATTGGCTGGGCCATTCAGCAGCTTTCTTTTCTTTCTTGGAAAACCAATTGAGAGTTTCCTTGGTTTTGTGTTTGGGATTGTTGTCTTGCTGAAATGTCCACCCTCGTTTTCATTATCCTGGGAGATGACAGCAGATTTTTATCTAAGGCAGGCCATAGACGGGCCGTTTATTGGCCGAATTTTCAGCTGATAAATGAAAAATCGGTCGGCCCGTTGCCGATGCTGCCACCAATGTCCATGAAAAACAGCCGTTTTTCGTGGATTTTCCAGCATAACCGATAAAAATAAATGTGAAGATCTGTGAAAAACGGGCGACAGGCTGGCCCCACTAACGGCGTAAATATCGGCCAATTTTTCGTGCGGACGAAAATTCGGCCGATAAACGACCCGTCTATGGCCTGCATTAGAATGTCTTGGTACATTTTTCCATTCATCCTTCCTTTAATGACATGAAATTTGCCAGTACTGTATGCTGAAAGACAGCCCCACACCATGATGTTCCCACCTCCAAACTTCATTGTTAGTGTGGTGTTTTTGGGGTAATGTGCAGTGTCATTTGACCTCCAAACATGGTATGTATTAGGGCATCCGAAGAGTTAAATTTTGGTCTCGTGACCAGACAATATTGTCCCAGTTTTTCACAGGCCTGTCTAAATGTTGTGCAGCAAACTTTATACAAGTTTCAACATGCTTTTCTTCAGCAATGGAGTCTTACATGGTGAGCGTACATACAGGCCATGGTGGTTGAGTGCATTACTTATTGTTTTCTTTGAAACAATTGTACCTGTTAATTCCAGGTCTTTCTGAAACTCTCCACAAGTGGTCCTTGACTCTTGGACAACTCTTTTGATAATTATTTTCACTCCTGTGTCAAAAATCCTGGGAGGAGCACCTGGTCATGTCTGGTTTATGGTGAAATTATGTTCTTTACACTTCCGGACTATGGCCTCAACAGTGCTCACTGAAACATTCAGAAGTTTAGAAATCCTTTTTGAGGTCATTGTAGCCGTATTAGTGCACTTGCAACAGAAACAATGGAGTACTGTCCATGATACTTCTGCACCCAATGCCATCAGTATGTTTTGCAACAATAAGTTTGCAAAGGTCTTGAGAGAGTTCTTTGCTTTTACCCATCATGAGATATTTTTGTGTAACACCTTGGTAATGAGACATCTTTTTATAGGCCATCAGTTGAACCAGCTGCTATTAATTTGCACTAACAAGTGGCAGGATTGCTTTCTAATTACTGATAGATTTCAGTTGGCCTTTTTGCACCTCCCTTTCTTCATGTGTTCAATACTTTTTCCCTGTGTCATTCCATTTTATTACACAAAGCTTAGTTTCTGAACTTATTTGTTTTGGTTTCTTTGTACGTATGGATTGCATGGGTTGTTACTAACCTGTGGTGAAAATTTCATATCAATAGCACCTTTACAAATATATTTACCTAGAAAAATGGTGATGTGTTCAATACTTACTTTACTCACTGTATATGAGGTCCAGCTGCAGTGCACTTTTGAAAAGGGACCTGTTTGATTTTCAGTGCAGTGCAGGTGTGATTTACAGCCTTATACGCTTTAACAATTCCCATTAATATCACACCTGCACCTCAAAAATGCACCACATCCCCACCGTGTATATGAATCCAGGTTAAATGAATTCTGAAGCATCTCAAACTGATGTCATCAACAAACGCCCAAAGCAAAACAACACAGGCCCTAAGGTCTCTTCCACAAAGATGAAACAAATGTCACGTTTGTAGTCGTGTAACTTTTTTTTAAACAGATCTGAACACAGGTGCATTGTTGTCTATGGGACGATGCACACAGCTGTGTAAAGATCCAAAAACATCAGTAAATTGTTACGTCTGTATGGAAGAGGCCTAACAATGAACAACTCTTATTTGCTCCCTTTTGGCCTGTTACCTATAATGGAAAGTGTTTTGTTAAATCTGTTTGATAGCTGCAAATAATATTTGTTGATCCTGCCAGAAATCTAGTGAGCAGGTGAAAATAATGGAAACCAAGCCTGAAATATTTGTTCTTGGGTATAAATATGCTCTAAGATAATCACATACAGTGAAGGAAATAAGTATTTGATCCCCTGCTGATTTTGAATGTTTGCCCACTCACAAAGAAACGATCAGTCTAAAAATCGATTGGTAGGTGTATTGTAACACTGAGACAGAATAGCAACACAAAATTCAAAATAAATGCATGTCTAACAAATGATGTACTGATTTGCATGTTTATGAGGGAAATAAGTATTCGATCCCATATCATTCAGCAGGATATCTGGCTACCAGGTGTCTTTCATACAGGTAACAAGCTGAGATTAGAAGCAGTCTCTTAAAGGGAGTGCTGCTAATCTCATTGTTACCTGTATAAAAGACACCTGTCCACAAGAGCAATCAAACAATCAGATTCCAAACTGTCCACCATGGCAAAGACCAAAGAGCTGTCTAAGGATGTCAGGGACAAGATTGTAGACCTACACAAGGCTGGACTGGGCTACCAAACTATAGCCAAGCAGCTTGGTGAGAAGGTGACAACAGTTGGTGCAATCATTCACAAATGGAAGAAACACAAAACAACTGTCAGTCTCTCTACGTCTGGTGCACCATGCAAAATCTCACCTCGTGGAGTGTCAATGATCATGAGAACAGTGAGGAATCATCCTAGAACTACACATGAGGATCTTGTCAATGATCTCTAGGCAGCTGGGACCACAGTCACCAAGAAAACAATTGGTAACTGTCTGAAGTTTGCCACTGAACATCTGAATGATGCAGAGGAGGACTGGTTGAAAGTGGTGTTGTCAGATGAGACCAAAATCGAGCTCTTTGGCATCATTGTTTGGAGGAGGAGGAATGCTGCTTATGACCCCAAGAACACCATCCTGACTGTCAAACATGGTGGTGGAAACTAAGGGGACAGGACAACTGCACCGCATCAAAGGGACAATGGATGGGGCAATGTACCGACAAATCTTGGGTGAGTACCTTCTTCCCTCATCCAGAGCATTGAAAATGGGTTCTGGATGGGTGTTCCAGCATGAAATGACTCAAAACACACTGCCAAGGCAACAAAGGAGTGGCTCAAGAAGAAGCACATTAAGGTCCTGGAGTGGCCTAGCCAGTCTCCAGACCTTAATCCGATTGAAAATCTGTGGACGGAGCTCAAAGATCGAGTTACCAAACGTCAGCTACCAAACCTTAATGACTTGGAGAGGATCTGCCAAGAGGAGTGGGCCAAAATCCCTCCTGAGATGTGTGCAAACCTGGTGGCCAACTACAGGAAATGTCTGACCTCTGTGATTGCCAACAAGGGATTTGCCACCAAGTACGAAGTCATATTTTGTGAAGAAGATCAAATATTTATTTCCCTCATGAACATGCAAATCAGTGCATAATTTGTTAGACATGCAGTTCTTTTGAATTTTTTGTTGCTATTCTGTCTCTGTGTTACAATACACCTAGCATTCGATTTTTAGACTGATCATTTCTTTGTGAGTTCAAAATCAGCAGGGGATCAAATATTTATGTCCTTCATTGTATATGCCCTCACTACATTGACTCAAGCCCCGTACACACAATGAGAATATTGGACGAATGATCATCCCTTTTTTTTTTTTTGTATGCTAGTCTTATATCGAAAATGGAGAGGTTACTAAAGATTCGAAAATTCTTGTACGACAGAATAAAAATTAATAAGTGATATATTGTATTGTATATTCAGATGAAAACTGTGCTGATAAAATGAAAATCGTACGATCTGGTATTGTACAAAAAAAATTTTCGTGCTTATCCCTTCAAATAATTTTGGGCGAAAGCTGTGTACTAACAATCACATTATCATACAATCACTTAGAAAGCGGTATTTTTTTTACAATTTTCTGATCATGTGTACTAGGTTTTAGTACTTTTATAGTTGGTGATAGAAGATAATGGTTCATTTCCCTTTTTATTTTTTTTCAGGGTTGAAGGTATGGTCAGACCCTTTCTCCAGGAAATGAAATAGCGGCTGCACAATGATGTCATGGTTTTCCAGGTTTTCAGCTATGAAAGAAACATGTTCACTGTGGATTTTGTACATATAATAAATACTGATTTTATTGCTCTGATGGAACTAGCAATGTAAATATGTTTAAAATATGACTATATAAAGTGTGCAAAATGGGAAGTAAGAGACAGAATACAATGGTATAAATAAAGGACATTTGTACACAATTTTTGTCTGCCTGTTACTTGGACAGTGACACTAAAGCTGACCATGAAAATTAGTATATACCATACTGTATATACCTCATATACTGTACCCCAGACTATAGACCTCATATAGGCACAGGCAAAGCTTCTGAAAACATTCCCTGATTTAAACTTGGTGGTATTACACTTCCTATATTCTCAAACAAAATTGCATCAGATATATTTTTTGTCATGTTAATAAGGAATCAAACTCTGGAATCTGTGCCTTAAAAAGGCAGACAGATGGTAAAGGACAAGTCAGAAGTATTGCCTGGGGGCTCCCTGCAGCTGATCTTTCCTTGCCATGCCTTGTTCTGCACTGTGTCTCTGTATGGAGGTGGCCATCTTGGTAGAGGCAGGGCTTTGCTTCTTCATGTCAGAGAAAAGGTAATAAGGGTTGGGGGGGGGGGGATTTCTACTAGGAGAAGCAATTGGAAGATTTGAGCCAGGAGGGGGCTTGGGGAGATTTTGTTTTTGTGCCTATTTGGGCTAAGAGGGGGCGGAGGATTTGGGCTAAGAGGGGGGCAGGGATAATGGGAAAGGATTTGTGCTGGGAAGGGTACCTTGGCAGGGGGTTGTGCTAGAAGTAGGAATTTAGGCAAATTTATCATAGGGAGGGGATTGGAGGTTTGGGGAGGGGGGAGTTTGTGCTAGAAGGGGCTATCAGTTGGGAGATTTGTGCTAGAAGGGGAGATTGGGGAGATTTGTGCTAGGAGGGGGATTAACGGCATTTGTGCTAGAAGGGGGGATTTGTGCTAGGAGGAGGGATTAGCAGGGGTATTTGTGCTAGGAAGAGTGTGATTAGTAGGGGATTTGTGTTAGATGAGATTGGGGGGATTTGTGCTAGAAGGGGGAATTAGTGGGGCGATTTGTGCCAGAAGGGGGATGGGGGGGGATTTGTGCTAGGAGGTGGTGAAGGAATTTGGGTTGAGAGGGGGGACGGGGGGGGGATTTGCGTTAGGAGGGGGGATTTATGCTAAGAAGGAGAATTTTGGGGAGATTTGTGCTTAAATGGTAAATATGGGGGGAAAGTGGATGTGTGTATGGAGGGGTGATTTTTTTGGGTGAGGGAGAATTGTGCTAAGAGGTGGGAATTGGGGGCATTGGAGGTGGGATTGGGGAGCAAATATTTGTGCTGGGATGGGGGTTTACACTGGGAGGTGGGGAATTTTTGCTTTGTTTGGGGAGAATTTCAGCTTGCAGACAGAAGTTATGCTTGGGGGGGAGCGTGCTGATTAGTCTTTTTTTTTTTTTTTTTTTTGAGGAGGAGGGCTTTATGCTGAGACAGGATGCTCACACATGGAGCTAAATGACCTTGTCCTGGCACCACACACAGGGCAGTCAATAGATCTCTTCCTCCCCACACAGCACATAGGTGGGATCAAATTCCTTTTCAGACAGAGCCTCAATCTGCAATGTATAGCTGGCTGCTATGTTGCAGTTCTGACCCTGTCCTCTTCTCTTCTGACCCCTGTCCTCTACCCTGGTGACCTTCTGTACCCTGCCCTGCTGAACCCCATGCACTGCCCTTCTTACCACTGTCCTGCTGCCTCCTTTTCTCTGCCCTGCTGGCCCCCTTTTTACTGCCCTGTCTTTGCCCTGGTAACCCCCTCCACTCTGCTGACGCATGTTATCTCGTCTGTTGACCCCTATCCTTTGCCCTGCTGACCCCTAGCTTCTGCCCTACTGAACCCCTGTATACTGCCTTACTGACTCTTGTACACTCCCCTGCTGACCTACCATCCTCTGCCTGCTGGCCCCTATCCTGTACCCTACTAAACCCCTGTACACTGCCCCACTGACTCTCATACACTTCCCTGCTGATCTCCTGTCCTCTGCCCTGCTGACCCCTATTTTGTGCCCTACTGACCGCCTCTACACCGCCCTACTGACTCTTGTACACGTCCCTGCTGACCTCTCACCCTATGTCCTGTTGACCCCTTGTACACTGCCCTGCTAACCCCTGTATACTGCCTTGATAACCTGCCCTACACACTAATGGCCTCTGTACTCTGCCCTACAAACTGCTTTCCCTATCACTCTGCCCTGCTGGCCCCCCTGCACACTGCCCTACTGACTTCTATACATATACAATGTCCTGCTGCCTTTGCATGCTCTGCTCCCCTGATGTTTTTTGTTTTTTTTTTACTGCACCCCCACATTAGACAGGCTAGATCTGGCCCTGACTTGAATTATGCTGGGTACATACAGGAAGTTTTTTTTTCTGTTCAATCCAGTGGGCCGAATGAAAGAAAAAAAACGTACAGGTCGCCGTACTAACATATCTGATGTTAGTATGGCAATCTCCCCTATTGTGTTCCAACAGGGAGAAGGCCCTCCGCCAGGACATACCGATCAGTGCTCACAGCCATTGGCTGCCAACGCTGATCAAATGCCGATTGGGATGCTGGTTTTCCAGCATGCCCATTCAACAGAAACCGGTAGAGGAGCTGTAGAAATGGGCCAACAGTCATCTGGTTCCTGCTGAACCGACTGTTTTTAGCTGATTTTTGGCCCGCATGTACCCTGCTTTAAGACCAATGCTTTTCAACTAAAACATCTGTTTTGAATGCATATTGTAATTCAGGTTTTTTTTTTTGCTGGCTAACTGGAAAGCACACTTGGAAAAGTTGCACAGTTGGTTATCTCATGTTGCTTTGAAAACTGCTACACTGAACTAATTAGATAAGACTTATCTATGGGTTTGTAACTTCAACTTTAAAGTATAGCTAAAGGAAACTTTTTTTTTTTTTAGTTTTGGAGAAAATGGAGAAGGATTAGAGCACCTATAAGGCTTTTATTGCTCTCTGAGCCCCTCCCCCATTGGGGAGATTTGCCCTCTCTATTGGTTTTGTTTACCATTATCGTTAAAAGTGAGAGTAAAAGAAAATCCCACATTTTGGGTTGTGACCAGAAAAAGTTACAAAAGGGAAATCTTCCAATTCTAGTTCTAATTACCTGGGGGTCCCTAAAGAATTCCCTTAATTTTCAGGGATTTCCTCTCACTTCCTGTTTGGCTATGGGACAGGAAGTGAAGGGAGATGTCCACAATGGGAAACAGACAAAAACATAAAATCTGACAGGGGTTATAACCCTCCCTTGCTCTATCCAAAAAGAAAAAAAAAGGTTTCCCTATAGTTTGACTTTTCTCTTTGGCGTTTGTGGTATTTTGACTATACTGTTGATACGTTTTACGTTCTCTCATGTGGCAAAGTGTCTTTGGGTCGGACAGCGACGATTTGCAGTCAAAACATTAACAGGTTATGGTTGCTTATGTTAGATTTGAAAAAATCGGGGGAAAGTGGAGCAGACCTAGGGTGCTGGTCACTGTGTGCACACCAAAGAACCCCAGTTTTTTGGGGTCCCAGGGTGCTTCGCAGGATATCAGATCTAGCGTGCAGGCATGTGGAGGTTCTTACTAGAATAGTAAATGGTAGCTTTGGTTTGGTTTCACATATAAATAGACAGGTTTTAGCAAAGGATCAGCAGTGAAATTTAATACAACCATCTTCTTAGCCGAGAAGGCAGCAGCCGGGGGTGTACACATAGCCGCTGGGGGTGTACACATAGCCGCTGGGGGTGTACACACAGCATGGTCGCAATGCTTTGCCATGTGGCAGGAATGATTCCCTGTCACATTTGGCGAGCAGTTCAAGTGAATGGGGCCACGCTGCAACTGCTCTGCAACTGCATGCAATGCACACAGCTGCAACTCGGTGTTGTGGCATTTAGGGGGTTAACGAAGGAAAGAGGCAACATATCACCTCCTCACCACCTGTTAAATGCCTACAAAAAGTAATCCAAGCATAGATCACTTTTCAGAGGAGCTAGTGTGAAGCCCTTAGATAGCTGACTGTTGGGATTTGTACAGCTTTGAGTTATGCATCTGTAAGAATGAATGTTTTGAGCAGGACTCCATTCACAAAAACCAATGAATAGCCCAATAAAAGATCAAAAAATAAAGACATATTTTGCCTGTTTTTTCAGTCAGAAATTGCAGTACTTCTTTTCTGCCACAAGACTATCTCAGTCTTCCAGATTGAATGACAGCTAGCATCATTCCATCACTCTCTCTGAGCCCAGGCTGTTAAAGTGGAGCTCCACCCAAAGGGGGAAGTTCTGCTTTAATGACTCGTCCCCCTCTCCCCATTAGGAATTAGCACCTTTGTGGGTTGGGTACCATTTCCACTCCGACCGCCTAGGCCAGGGATGTCAAACTGGCGGCCCTCCAGCTGTTGCGAAACTACAAGTCCCATCATGCTTCTACCTTTGGGAGTCATGCGTGTAACTGTCAGTCTTGCAATGCCTCATGGGACTTGTAGTTTGGCAACAGCTGGAGGGCTGCCATTTTGACACCTGTGGACTAGGCGATTGGAAGCAGAAGTTCCCCCCCCCCCCCCCCCCCCACAGTCTTCTGGGACATGTACAGGGCCATTCACCATGAGCAGCACTACTCACAGTGGGCACCCAGCTATGAAGCCGCAAGTTATCTCAGCTGGGTGCCCACACTTAAGATGTCTGAGACAGAGGATGGCCTGCAAACCTGGCTTGGGTGAGCACACTGCTGGATTGAGGGAATTATTTTTTTTCTCTGGAGACTGGAGCTCTGCTTTTAGGGCCTGCCTCTAGCCTGTGACTGACCATTGAAGGAGAAACCGCACAGTAATGAGTTCTTCTTTCTGTTACTCTGCTCAATTCCTATCAGCATGTTCCATGTCAGCGCATGAACTGACTGGCCCCTTTCCCATCTCCTACCCAGTCCTACTGTACAGGGGACTGTTAGTCTTACACCAGTAATAATTCAGGTAACTACATTTTTTATTATTATTTAATGCAAGCCGTGAATTAACCACTTGCCCTCCAGAGGATTCCCCCCCTGACCAGGCCATTTTTTGCGTTATGGCGCTGCGTTACGTTAACCTACACGCAATGAAATTTATGTCCTTTTTTTCCCCACGAATAGAGATTTTTCAGTGGTATTTGATCACCTGTGCGTTTTTTTAATTTTTTGCGCTATAAAAAAACCCAATAATTTTGAGAAAAAAAATATATTTTTTACTTTTTGCTATTAAACATGTCCAGAAAAAAATGTAAAAACTCTAATTTCGTCATAAATTTAGGCCAAAATGTATTCTGCGACATGTCTTTGCTAAAAAAAAAATCCCAATACGAGTAAATTAATTGGTTTACATGAAAGTTATAGCGTTTACAAATGGTGGTATATATACTGGGATTTTTTTTTTATTTTATTGTTACTAGTAATTGTGGTGATCAGCGACTTATAACGGGACTGCGGCGGACATTCTGTCACGGGGGGAACTGATTGGTGTCACTGACATCCCCAGTGACACCAATACAGTGATCAGTGCTAATAAAAAGCACTGACACTGTACTAATGGCACTGGGCAGGAAGAGGTTAACGTGGGGCGATCAAAGGGTTAACTGTGTGCCGTTTTACTAAATGTGCTGTGTTTGTGCTTCACTGTAAGCACACTGCTTTGCATGGCTCTGCTATGCACAGCCATGCAAAGCAGTGTTCAGGAGCTGACAGGGGAGAGAACTGTTTTCTTTATGAACAGTTCTCCCCCCCATTGGAGATGCTCGACAATCACTGGGCGCCAGCGAGTAATCACTGTCTGGGACCCGGTGATTGACAGCCACGGCCGCTAATGGCGGCGCGGGTAGGGCGGGTGCATGGTTCATGCACACCCCCTACCCGGAAATGCAAAATCACACACATACATATATATATATATACAGTATATATGTGATTTAGCGCACAGCTGCCGCCCTGTAGCAGTATTTCTGCTATGGGGCAGTGTTAAAGCGGTTAAAGAACACAAACTTGCCTTATTTGTGTCTTTTTATCTTCCTAGAGTTCAGTTTTAAATAAGCAAAAATGAACACATTGTAATAAAATCTGATATCATAATCACCAAAAGATGGAGCAAGCAGCAAACTTTTCTCTGGCTTGTGTTTTAATATCACAACTGAATTTCTATTGCTGCTCGTTAACTTTGTGAGTTATAAAGAGATAAATAGAAATTCTACCTGAAAATTATTTTTCTTTATTACACTAAGACAGCTCACAAACAGGTCTCACATTCCTTCTGATAACTGGTAGGAACCTATAAAACATGTAA
Organism: Staurois parvus; assembly: GCF_062004578.1. Classification (NCBI taxonomy): domain Eukaryota; kingdom Metazoa; phylum Chordata; class Amphibia; order Anura; family Ranidae; genus Staurois; species Staurois parvus. The sequence goes on along the minus strand of NW_028318824.1, from coordinate 1,134,574 downwards.
TAAGCAATATACTGACCAGAATTTAGTATACACCATAAATAGCACACACACACATTCAATATCCAAGCAATAAACCACACTTTTATTCTTGAATTATTTTATTAGGGGTGAATATTGTGTTAACTGAGGATTAAAAAAAAAATTAACATTTCTAAAGTCAGTTATCTAATGCTTTGCTCTTCTGCATTGTCCTTAAAGCAATATCTTTTGTGGTCAAATGGTCCACTTTGTAAATAATAAAATATGTAAGGAAAACCAAATGACTGCTTGTAACATGAGTGGATTGTATTTATGACCTACCTTGACAACGTAGTTTTGAAAACTGTAAAGAGAACCTGTGCTTACAGGCTCCCTAGGTAGTAGCTATTGCCTAACATCTAGACCAGGGTTTCTCAACTAGGGTTCCTCCAGAGGTTGCTAGAGGTTCCTCGAGCAATGGGAAATTTCTGCCTCTCAGATAAGTAACCTCTGACACCATTGATCTTTTTAGCAATCTGTAGGGGGGGGGGCATTCTTTGCAGTGACCATCACATTAGATACAGTAAGTTTTAGCAGGGGTTCCCTGTGACCGGAAACTTATTTCAAAGGTTCCTCCATGTTGGAAAGGTTGAGAAAGGCTGAGCCAGACAAACATTTTTTTTGCTGACAATGCCTGAATAGGCTTTTTCAGGATGCGTTTTATAACCAGATTAAAGAAGAACTTTTTTTTCACTTTGGATAGCCTAAGGAAAGTTTATAACCCATATCAGTTTATTTTTTGCCATCTGTATCCTTTTGGGTAGATTTACCTTCACATTTTGTCCCATAGCCAAAATAGGAAGTGAGAAAATCTCTGAAAATTAAGAGAATTCCTTAGGTACCCCCAGGTCACCAGAACTAGTGTCCCCAATGAAAAATGTATCTTCTACATGTTCCAGCAGGGGAACATCTTACTCCTGTCCTACTTGCACTATCAAATTTGAACATTAGATGGAGCCGGTAATAAATGTACTGTTTTTAGGAAATAAAGACTGTTTAGATAAGAGTTAATAAAACGTCCCATAGTTCTGAGAGAAAGGAAAGGCAGCATCGCTGGTAAGCTTGAACTTTCTGCCATCTATAGCCTAACTATTTATTGTGTTTTCTGTATGTTCTTACATTGATTATATGTACTTTTTATCTATTTCTTCCTAATAGTTTCACCCCACCCTCTTTTGTTAATAAAGCTTCAGGATTACATTAAAGTAAAGGCAAAACTTTTTTTTTTAGTTTTTGATATGTTTTATTGCTGTCTGTGCCCCCCTTAGGTAGGTTCACCCTTTCTATTTGTCCTGTTTACCATTATCTTTAAAAAGTGAAAGTAAAAGACAATCCCAAATTTTGGTTTGTCCCCAGAAAATTAATAGAGGGGAAATGTTCCAACGGTACATTAGTTCTGGTGCCCCAGTGTGTCCCCAAATAATTCCCTTAATTTGCAGGGATTTTCTCTCCCTTCTTGTTTAGGCTATGGGACAGGACATGAAGGGAAATCTCTGCAATAGGACACAGGAGACAAAAAACAATCTGACGGGTTATAACCCTCCCTCACTCTATCCAAAGTGAAAAAAAGGTTTTCCCTATAGTTCTACTTTCAGTCTGGCTTATTGCAGAATAGGGGTTTAGCTACATGTCAAGTTACACACAGGGAAACATTTGGAGTTCCTTTTACTTTCACTTTCAATGATAATGGTAAACAGGACAAACAGAGAGGGGAAATCTCCCTAATGAGGACAGTCGGCAATAAAAACTGACAGGGGTTCTAATCCATCTCCACTCTATCCAAATCTAAAACAGTTTTTCCTTTAGTTAAACTTTAAGGTCTCATATTCTAAAAGGATCCCCAACAGGTGGCATTCAGTTTGCCAAAAGAGTACCATTCAGAAAGTTTCTGAGTCCTGATAGTTATACACTTAAAGAGTATGTAAACCCAACATTTCATGTGTCTGATATGTGCCTGCTGCACCATGTACTTGAATTAAAAATGATCCTGTTCTCTTTGTATTGCTTCCTTTGTGTGAAATCCCTTTCCTCTGCTTTCCCATTAAAAACTGACCACACTAAGCAAGAGAGCATAACGTGGTCAGTTCTATAGCTGTGCTAACTCAGCCTGCTCTCCAATGATGAGTTTTTTCCTGATTTCCCCCCCCCCCGCACAGCCGTTCACGGGGAAGGTCAGTGTACTGCTTTTTCTCCTCCCCTACCTCTATTTACAGCTGAGAACAGAGGGTATTTGATCAATTATAAAAAAGGGAAAAAAGGTATTAATAATGTTTTTTATATCTACAGTATACACCAATGTTTTGTTCCTCATTTCTGTTTTAAACCAAACAATTTGTTGTACAAGGTGAGTGTATACATATACTTTAAAGGATAAGGGTACATAGTGGGGGAACTTGCACATGGTACTGATGTGTTAATATCAGATATACCTGGTATAAAAAAATGTGATGATGGGCTGTATCGCACATGGGTGTATTCACACTTAGATAAAAAAAAAACATATTATATGTGGGGACTCGGTGTAAAGCATTTTCAACCTTGGGAGGTATCATCCCTATTAAATATGCGTAAGATAGAACTTGTAAAATGAGACTTTGTATATACCTTCCAAGGTGTAATACAGACAAGAAATATAAATGGAAAATATTGTCACTTTATTTAACATATATCAGATAATTCCACTAAAAGAGTTATAAAAACATGTAAGCATGTTATCCATCCAACCTAACCAATCATGTACTCTTGAGATCGGCTTGTAAACGGTTGCCAAGTTTCGCGGGAAAATCCCACTTCATCAAGACCTCAGATCTCAGTATAAACAAGTGGTGAAATAATATGCGCAAATAGTAATTAGAAAGTGTAACAATTTTTTGCATAGTCATAAAAACACTCTACTTCTGTTTTACATTACACAGAAATATAGGTATGTACAGTATAATAATAATTGGACTGAACTATACCCACCCTGGACTATAAGAGAAAAATAGAGGAGAAAAAAAAAACAAAAAATGACCAAATAACCAAACTGAATTAACCCTATACTTCTATCAAGAAAGAGAGAAGGAAAAAAAATAACTTTCACCTTGTATCTGCACTTGAGGAAATGTGTAGTTGGTGACACAGCCTGCCGAACCCGCAGGGAGGGACACAATCTCAAAGCACTTCACAACCCAAGAGAACAAATCTAAATGTACCTGTATGATAGAGTTGGATACCGGGGCGGACTGACCACTGCCCGAGGGCCAGGGGTCAGTAGGGGGCCCCATGAGATGCCTCTGGTACCTTTTTCATAGGCTTTTTTGAGTTTGGGCAAAGACACAGGGGCCCCATGATCCCCTATTGCCCGGGGGGCCCATGAGTTGTCAGTCCGCCCCTGGTTGGATATTGATATCATTTGTATTGGAATGTTCTTGGTAACTTTCTCTGACCCCTTTGTCTCTTGAATTCAGCAGACATATAAAAGTAGGAGGGAAGTAGGAACAAAGTGTACAACATATTCTTTTTATTTGCAATGTGTCATTTATATTTTATCCAACTAATTTACATGGTGGGGCTGAAATATAGTCAGGCCCTACATTACCAAAAAAGGGGGGCATAGCCACACATACTGTAAATACACAACTAAATAAATCAGATGAGTGACTTCAGACAAGGCCATGTGGAGTTTTATTAGAGAGGGCACACAGTTGCCAACTGTTTCCCCTATAATGCTTTGTACCACCCTGTATTAAATGTTTATTTGTAAAATAAAGATTTGATATACTGTAACCACTTAAAAAAATCAAATGAAGAATTGACTCAAAACCATTATGGTTTTCCTTGTGCTTTGCTTCCTTAAATCACATCATTGCAAGTATGATAAGCAAACCCTTGGATCAGAATCCGCATTCCTCTGGTTCCACTGAGGTTTCCAAACCTGGACTGTTTTAGTGTGTGCATTCAGCCAAGCTGACAGTTGAATCAGATATACTTCCAACACATGCAGGACTAGTCCCAAGTCTAAATTTAGGTCCTTTTAAAAAAAAATGTTTTTCTTAAACAAATAAGATACTATTACATTGTTAACTAGTTAAAAAAAAACATGGTCATCAAGGTCTCACAAATATAGTATGTTCTCCTTAGAGGAAGGCATTGAAAAAAATCCTCTGTGGCCAATTTTGGTTGAAGAATTAAAAATCCTTCCTGATCCCACAAGGGGATCTACTGCACAAGGTATCAGGGCACTTTCAGAGTGGCTTCATTTACTTGAATGGGTCATGCTTGGCAGGTGCTACACCCACCAACCATGGCAGGGCGTATAACTCCTGCTGCTGCAACATGTGTACACCCTTGGCCACTGCAGCTAAAGGGGGTGCGGTAGGTGTGAGGGTGGTAAAAGCATATTGTATCTATGGGATTTTACTGCCCCCCAAACTGGAAATGTAAATTAACCCTTACTGTTCTGAGTCCCCTATATGGCTGCTTTCACACTAATGTGTCCTGCGGTTTACCTGCACTGCGGGTGCAGCACAGTGCATCTGCGACTGTCCTGGATTAGCTGTGCTTTGCCATAGATGTGAAGATCTCTTCTTTCCTGCTGCTCGCACCACTATGGATACTGCTAGCTGGGATAAGAGGTGGAGTGCAGTTTGTATCACAACACATGGGATAGGAGCCAGCACTGCAGAGGAGGCATCAGCTTATGAGGCTCTTGCTACATACTATAGCTCCAACTTTCTTTCTTCTTTCCCTCTGCATTGCACTCTGTTTCATGCTCTGGGATGGCAGGTCAGCAAGCCCAGACCACGAACTACCAGTCACCTGGCTGAGATCTATGCAGGCCATAAAAAAATCTGCCAATTTTAGCACCATTAGTGGGTTAATTGGTCGGCCATTTTTTGAGGTTTTGGCACATTTTTTTTTATCGGTAAAGATGGAAAATTTTCCAGTAATGATGGGCAAATCGGCCGATTGTTTTACCGATAAAAAAATCTGCGCATGAGCCGTGACCTGCAAGAAGAAGAAAAAGAAGAATAAGAAAAAGAAGAATAAGAAAAAGAAGAAGAAGAAAACGAAAAATTCCAGTCCGCTATTATATTTGACATGAAAAAGTATTGAGGTTGCAACAATGTATCTATTTGTATCCGAATAAAAACATCTGTATCCGAAATGGATACAAATGGATACATTGTTGCAACCACAATACTTTTCATGTAAAATATAATAGCAGAGCTCTCTGCAAGGGACAGAAGTAATTAAATGCAGGCCTTAGACGGGACGACAATCGGCCGATTTTTTTTACCATTGGTGGTAACGTCGGCCTATTGAATGACTGATTTTTTTTTTTTTAAACGGATGGTTTTGGACCCTGCATAACTGGTAGATGTACAGGTTGCTGACCCCCCGTATTACAGAATATTTGTAAAAAATGCCTCCAGCGCCCAAAGTGAATTGAAATAATTTACTACAAAGCATGCTTAGTTCTCAGGCAAAATGGCAAATATGTTTTAAAAATGACCTCAGATATCCTTATAGCATCGTGGTTAATCACTTCCCGTCCGGCCCATGTACATCATAAATGGCCAGACAGGAGCAGTACAGGAGCGAGTTGCCGTTCATAAACGGCACCCGCATTTACAGCCTGTGCGCGCTCCCTGGGAGCGCGCAGCACTGCGATCCGGTGCCCGCTGTGTTCTCCGGACACAGCAGAACACTGATCGCTGTACGGGACCTCTGTGTGAGGTCCTAATCATGTGATCACTGATTAGCTAATCAGTGATCACATGAACAGTAGTATGCAAGATGTCACTTGCTGAATGATCACAGAGGTCACATGGTACAAGGCTATTCACATCAGCCTTGTACCATGTGACAAGCTGTGACCAATCACAGCTCTCACAGTATTTCTCAATGACTGCAAGAATGCAGTCAGAGAGAAGGAGAAATTATTGCTTTTACATCCTTTATGGGTGTAAAAGCAATCAGTGTAAAAAAAAAAATCTTCATCACCCCCCCCCCCCCACAAGTAGTACAGTGTCACTATGGTGACACTGTACTGCTAGGGTGACAGTATCTTAAAAAAAACAAACAATAATATTAAAAAAAAAAAAATGTAAAAAAAGTTTTGAAAAATTATAATTTTGGTTATAAACTAATTTGGGTTATTTTTTTCTATTACTAAAAAGATAACTGAATACATTTTGGCCAAGTTTTATAAAGAAAGATCATTTATTTGCAAAATTTTATAAGAAAAACACCTTTTTTTTATTTTTGGACTTTTTCATTTATATAGCAAAAAAATGTAAATCCCAGTGATGAATAAATACCACTAAAATAAAGTTTTATCTGTCTCAAAAAAATGCTAAAAAATTCATATGCGTACAGTGTTGCATGACCGCGCAATTGTCATTCAAAGTGTGATAGCACTGAAAGCTGAAAATTGGCCTGGGACTGGAAGGGGTGAAAGTGTACGGACTTGAAGTGGTTACGGGAGCCTCAAAAATGAAGGTTTGTAGTGAAGTGCCCATTTACTCACCATGCTCAGTGGGGTCGTTCTTCATCTTGTGTTAACAGAGCTAACCTGGACTCCACTGAGACAGATGCTATCTATGAGGATAGTTGCAAATAGCTGTGTTCAGTCACCGTGGTGATTCTGACCAGGGGCGGACTGACAAGTCATGGGGCCCCCGGGCAATAGGGGATCATGGGGCCCCTGTGTCCTTGCCCAAACTCAAAAAAGCCTATGAAAAAAGTACCAGGGGCATCTCATGGGGCCCCCTACTGACCCCGGGCCCTAGGGCAGTGCCCAAGTTTCCAAATGGTCAATCCGCCCCTGATTCTGACCCAACCATGAGACCTAATGCTTCTATTAGATGCGAAGAATGAATACCTTATACTACCATTCTCCAGAAATCTTTTTCTGTTTTGGGATTATTTCTCATTATATATATATTATATATAGAGACAATTTTTAAACTTACATCAGAAGCTGAAGCCTTCACAAAACATATGGGGGTACTAGTGGCCTATCAGAGGTTGAAGAGGATATGAACTGTATCATCGATTGTATAGATGATTAGTTATACAATATCTCCTAATGTAGCTTTTCTTTTTACATAGCAATTAACATTTAGTCACTGCAATGTATTGTGAACTTTCTAAAGTCTAAAACGCAGCTCAGGCAATAATTTATTTTTATGTCATATACATACTTTAAACAGGAACTAAACTCACAATATACTCAACTCTACCTTTCAGCGATATGGCTATTACTAGAGATGAGCGAATCGAACTTGGCGAAGTGGAATTCGTTTCGAATATTAGGAAAAATTCGATTCGCATCGAATCCGAATTTTAGCAAACTTCGGATGCACGAATCGAATTTTCCCCGATCAGCCGGCAAAAGTGTCACTGCAGAGAGCTCCGCTATTTCTGACAGTTCTCTGACAGTTCTGACAGTTCATTTACAGCGGTTGAAACATTGTATCTATTTGTTTCCATTTAGGATACAGATGTTTTTATTCGGAAATAAATAGATACAATGTTTCAACCGCTGTAAATGAACTGTCAGAGAACTGTCAGAGAACTGTCAGAAATAGCGGAGCTCTCTGCAGATACACTTTTTGCTGTACTGGAATTCTTCTTCTTTTCATTCTTCCTCTTCTTTTCATTCTTCTTCTTCTTCTTCTTCTTTTCATTCTTCTTCTTCTTTTCATTCTTCATTCTTCTTCTTCTTCTTTTCATTCTTCTTCTCATTCTTCTTTTCATTCTTCTTCTTTTCATTCTTCTTCTTCTTTTCATTCTTCTTTTCATTCTTCTTCTTCTTCTTTTCATTCTTCTTCTTCTTCTTTTCATTCTTCTTCTTCTTTTCATTCTTCTTCTTCTTCTTTTCATTCTTCTTTTCATTCTTCTTCTTTTCATTCTTCTTTTCATTCTTCTTCTTCTTCTTTTCATTCTTCTTTTCATTCTTCTTCTTCTTCTTCTTTTCATTCTTCTTTTCATTCTTCTTCTCATTCTTCTTCTCATTCTTCTTCTTCTTTTCATTTTTCTTCTTCTTCTTTTCATTCTTCTTCTTCTTTTCATTCTTCTTCTTCTTCTTTTCATTCTTCTTCTTCTTCTTTTCATTCTTCTTTTCATTCTTCTTCTTCTTTTCATTCTTCTTCTTCTTTTCATTCTTCTTCTTCTTCTTTTCATTCTTCTTCTTCTTCTTCTTTTCATTCTTCTTCTTTTCATTCTTCTTTTCATTCTTCTTCTTCTTCTTTTCATTCTTCTTCTTCTTCTTTTCATTCTTCTTTTCATTCTTCTTCTTCTTCTTCTTCTTTTCATTCTTCTCATTCTTCTTTTCATTCTTCTTCTCATTCTTCTTCTCATTCTTCTTCTCATTCTTCTTCTTCTTCTTTTCATTCTTCTTCTTTTCATTCTTCTTCTTTTCATTTTTCTTCTTCTTTTCATTCTTCTTCTTCTTCTTTTCATTCTTCTTTTCATTCTTCTTCTTCTTCTTTTCATTCTTCTTCTTCTTCTTTTCATTCTTCTTTTCATTCTTCTTCTTCTTCTTTTCATTCTTCTTTTCATTCTTCTTCTTCTTCTTTTCATTCTTCTCATTCTTCTTTTCATTCTTCTTTTCATTCTTCTTCTCATTCTTCTTTTCATTCTTCTTCTTCTTCTTTTCATTCTTCTTCTTTTCATTCTTCTTCTTCTTCTTTTCATTCTTCTTTTCATTCTTCTTCTTTTCATTCTTCTTCTTCTTTTCATTCTTCTTCTTCTTCTTTTCATTCTTCTTTTCATTCTTCTTCTTCTTCTTTTCATTCTTCTTCTTCTTCTTTTCATTTTTCTTGTCATTCTTCTTCTTCGTCGTGCCCCGTGACTGCCCAAATGAGTGAAGTGTGCGGTGATTCTAAGATCGACGGCACTCACCTGCATGTCATACTGACTGACAGTATTATTTCTCTTCCCCAGCAGACTCCAAGGGCATTTAAATTAAAGGTACAGTGTTCTGCACTAATATAAAGGCTCTCTGAAGCCTAGAAACCCTTTAAATAAGTTAAATTCGCGGCGAATAAATTTGCATCGAATCGAATTTCTCCCGCAAATTCGGAGAATCAGCCGAATCGAATTTTTGAATAATTCGCTCATCTCTAGCTATTACATCCTTCACAGGCTGATGTACATTCAATAGGAAACTGTAAGCAGGCAGTAAGTTTGTAGAACTGCTTACAGTTTTCTACAACTTAGGTTTAGTTCCACTTAAAGTTGACACAAAGTTGCCTTGTCTTCAGATACGATTATAAAGCTAAACTATGCATGGCTAGATTTACAGCAAACTTTCAAAATTTCATGAAGCTGCTGGGGTGCATAAAAACAACTACAAAGGCTGGGAATTGACCAATGCTTACATCAGAGATGTATGATTTAATTGTTTTCAAGACAGTAAATTTTCTTCTCAAGAGACAAAGTCTAAATGCAGATGGTGGTTATCATCTCGTTGTCGGAGGAAGAAACATACAGGCTTTGTAGTGCCTACCACAGATACAATAAACAAAAAAAAATTTTCATTTATTTAAAGAGACCTAGAGGTTATAATCAAAAGTAGAGACATCTTAAACTAATCAGACATTTTCACTACAGTTGCCTACAAATGGAAGCTTAGCCTGGAACACATATTTCTTCTATTTTGAGTGTAAGATTTCTCATCACCATCATCATGAACTGGCCACTCCAAGGCTGTTGGAGGAACGCCTTCCTTCCTTCTGGTGAGGAATGACCTATTTTAATCAGTCATTTTCATCCATGTTTCAAGAAACTCAGACTGACAGATTGGTTTAAAAGAACAAAGGAAGAGACACGGCACCTCTAAGTGTAGACTGTATGACAGCTTTAATGGTAAAAAAGTAAGTTTAACAACTCACATCTTAGTAATGAAAAACAGGCTCATAAGAGTAAGGGTGCAGAGTGCCTATCGTCAAATGGTGAAACCGCACTGGGCCAAACAGCAGGAAGCACTAGAGGGAGCCTGGCAGGTTCCGACGATGTTGGTGTCTGACGTCATCGGGACACGACGCGTTTCTGAGCATGCGCAGGGACAGATGTGGACCGGCGCGCTCCTTTTTCATGGATAGAGCCCTTGTAAGGGGAACCTTATATGGAGCGAAGGTGAGTGACGGACAGGACCAGAGATGGGAAAAAAAGGGGAAATAGGGAGAGCAATAGGCAGAAAGACAACAGAACAATGTCTGTCTGGGTTTCACAAGTAGTAACGTGGATGTAGTCACAAAGGTCATGAATAAGAACAACAAAAATCATATAAAAAAAACAAAGCATGGAAACAGTTACACTAACATTAAATAATGGTGTAAACCATCAATGGAAAAATATTAAAAGGAGATAAATAGAAATATATGTATAAAATTAAACTTTTTAAGTAATAAATGGTATAGTGAACAGTGGATAAATAATGGACATAAATCAATAAGTTACAGTGGATGGACAATAATGATTAGATTGATGGACATATTAATGAACAATAGATGGACAATAAATAATAGATGAATTCAAAAGATGGAATTAAGAACAATTGGGCTGGTGGAGAATGATATAACTGTGAAAATAATTTAACTGTGGTCCAGTGGTGTATTCACTTCTTGTGCTGCTCTAAGCAAGAGTTTGGCATCCCCCACTAGCACCCAACTACCGCTGTCACCACCAAAACCACGAACACCCCCCCTCCCTGTCACCACCACCCTCTCCCTCCACCCCCTGGCTGCTGACATCCGATCACTCGCCACCCATCACCCGATCACAAGAACTAACCTGCAGAGCCGGACATCCATCCACACAGCCTCTTCACTAGGTCCATGTCCCTCCTGCCACTTCTTCCAGGGGGCAGCGCTGCTCCCCTAAAAATTAGCACCCCATGTAAACGCCGTATTTGCCTTGCGATAAATAGACCACTGCTCTGCAGGCGATTCCCAGGTTGTGTTTCTCTGACTCACCCAAGCAGGCAGCTACTAAGAACTAAGGGCTGATAAGCAGATAAAAATGCCTTGCAGCACTGAGGTGCAGGGATCAGAGGACCGTAGGGAGTATAGTCCAAGCTGACAGGGGTGCATGGAAAAATATCAGGTAGAATTGTCCAGGAACACTGTGCAGACTAGAAATACACTGGGAGACACTGACACAGACTGCAGACCCAGGGGCTTCTAATGGAAGGCAGGTTGAAACTCACAGAAGATCACAGAGGTGCAAGAAGACTGAAAAATGGCAAAGGCAGCAGAGGCACAAGGACACTGGACTAGGTCAAAGAACACAACAGATGCAAGGATACAGGTTATAAGCAGGAACACCCTAAGAGTCACTGGGGAAGGCACTGGAAACACTGGTGATACCGAGATCATACTGGAAGGCACTGGGAACACTGGTGATACAGAGATAATACTGGAAGGCACAAGGACAACTTGTGAAACAGAGCACACTGGAAGGCCTTGGGAACATTGGTGATAACAGAGATCATACTGGGAGGTCCTGGGAACACTGGTGATACAGAGATCATACTTGATGGCACTGGGAACACTGGTGATACAGAGATCATACTTGATGGCACTGGGAACACTGGTGATACAGAGATCATACTTGATGGCACTGGGAACACTGGTGATACAGAGATCATACTTGACGGCACTGGGAACACTGGTGATACAGAGATCATACTTGATGGCACTGGGAACACTGGTGATACAGAGATCATACTTGATGGCACTGGGAACACTGGTGATACAGAGATCATACTTGATGGCACTGGGAACACTGGTGATACAGAGATCATACTGGAAGGCCCTGGGAACACTGGTGATACAGAGATCATACTTGATGGCACTGGGAACACTGGTGATACAGAGATCATACTGGGAGGTCCTGGGAACACTGGTGATACAGAGATCATACTTGATGGCACTGGGAACACTGGTGATACAGAGATCATACTTGATGGCACTGGGAACACTGGTGATACAGAGATCATACTGGGAGGTCCTGGGAACACTGGTGATACAGAGATCATACTTGATGGCACTGGGAACACTGGTGATACAGAGATCATACTTGACGGCACTGGGAACACTGGTGATACAGAGATCATACTTGAAGGCACTGGGAACACTGGTGATACAGAGATCATACTGGAAGGCACTGGGAACACTGGTGATACAGAGATAATACTGGAAGGCACAAGGACAACTTGTGAAACAGAGCACACTGGAAGGCCCTGGGAACACTGGTGATACAGAGATCATACTTGATGGCACTGGGAACACTGGTGATACAGAGATCATACTGGAAGGCCCTAGGAACACTGGTGATACAGAGATCATACTTGACGGCACTGGGAACACTGGTGATGCAGAGATCATATTTGATGGCACTGGGAACACTGCTGATACAGAGATCATACTTGATGGCACTGGGAACACTGCTGATACAGAGATCATACTGGAAAGCACTGGGAACACTGGTAATACAGAGATCATACTGGCAGGCCCTGGGAACACTGGTGATACAGAGATCATAACAGAGATCATACTTGATGGCACTGGGAACACTGGTGATACAGAGATCATACTTGATGGCACTGGGAACACTGGTGATACAGAGATCATGCCTGATGGGACTGGGAACACTGGTAATACAGAGATCATACTTGAAGGCACTGAGAACACTGGTATTACAGAGATCATACTTGATGGCACTGGGAACACTGGTAATACAAAGATCATGCTTGAAGGCACTGGGAACACTGGTAATACAGAGATCATACTTGATGGCACTGGGAACACTGGTGATACAAAGATCATGCTTGAAGGCACTGGGAACACTGGTAATACAGAGATCATACTTGAAGGCAGTGGGAACACTGGTGATACAGAGATCAAACAGGAGGGCATTGGGAGACGCTTGCAAACAGACACAAGGAACTAGAGGGGGAAGTCCAACCACAGGGTCACTGGGAGTCTCTCAGCATGTAGAACACTAGAAGCATAGCGGCCACTTGCAATCTTATTAGGAAGCCAGGGACAAGAGGAAACACTGGGGGTACACTAGGATTTTTCTCCCATAAGGAGAGGTGTTCACTAGGAACCATCTCCACTAGGAAGCTACTTCACCAGGAAATCTGGCATTAGGAACACTAACTATTTCTCAGGAAAAACACAAGGGAATGAATTCAGCCTAAATTGAAAGGGAGATGGCCTGGCTGGACCAGGTGTGTAGCTTAACAAATCAACAGCAGGTTAACCAGTCTTGAACACAAGTCTTGTGGGATAACAGGAGGTAACAGTAGAACCTTACTAGTTAAAGCCATAGAACTAAATGTACCAGCATGCCTGCTGATCTTTGGAAATAGAGGAGACAGATCTGTAATCCGTAATATCTTAAAAACATGACTCACTGGGCATGAATCACTAATGCTGGCTTAGATAAAAGCCTTTCTTTAGACCACCTTAAAGAGTAACTCCACTTTTTTTTTTAGAAAAAAACAAATCCCTCTGGGTAACCAATGTGCATTGCAGGGATTTTAACAAGCTTTGTAGCAGATTCCTACTTTTAGTTCATTTAGTTCACCAGACTGATTGCATGATTCTGAATAGGAGGATTTGGTTCATTATTATGTTCAAATGATGAAAGCTGTGGTGTCTGCATCCTTTTAGAAGTGATTAACCCTTGGGGAGAATCTCACCAAAACTTTCATATCTATTGCAGAGGATGTCTAAAATCTGACTTGTATCTTAGTGTAGACTTCTGGGAAAATCAGGATCCAATCACACAAGCAGGAAACGACATTTTTGGAGGCATTCTGTACAAAAAGGTAATTTGTTTTAGCATTAAATATAACATTGCTTATGCAGAAATTGGATATACAATTTTATTATTTTTTTTTACTTGCTATATTTGTTGTAGGCCTGACAGGGTCTCCTTAAAGCCCAACTCCAGTAGCCAATTCACCGCTTCGGTCATTAATGTACATAAATGGCCAGCTGGGAGCTTCCCTGTTCTGAGTGGACGTTCCTGTATGTCCCTCAGAACAGGTGCCTGCATGTGGCCCCAGGGCTGCTCAGCAGTACGATTCTGTGATGGCTGTGTCAGTTACACAGATCTGCAGCTATCCCACACCAGTGCATCGAGCACCATTTGTCCCTGTCAACATCTGTCAGTGTCCCACAAACATCTGTCACAGTGTACAGTGCACAAAACAAATAATAATTAAAAAAATGTAAAGTATCCCTGCCCCCCCCCCCCCCGCTCATGTGCAAAGGCGAATGCATGCATTGGTCTCAGACGAATATGTAAACAGCAATCACACCACACATGTGAGGTATCGCTGCGAACGTCAGAGCGAGAGCAACAATTCTAGTACCAGACTTCCTCTGTAACTCTAAACTAGTAACCTGTAAAGGCTTATAAAGTGTCGCTATGGACATTTTAAAATACCATAGTTTGGCACCATTCCATAAGCGTGCACAATTTTAAAGCATGACATTTGGTATCTATTTACTCGGTGTAACACCATATTTTATATTTTACCAAAAATGGGGGTATTATATTGTGTTTGTGTGCATTACAATTCTTTAAAGTGTGTTTTATCCAAAAACATTGCATTCAAAAAACTGCTGTGTGACATAAAAAAAATTGCAAAACCCACCATTTTATTCTATAGGGCCTCTGCTAAAACAAATATGTAATGTTTGGGGTTCTAAGTAATTTTTTGGTAAAAATACTGATTTTTACTTGTAAACAAAAAGTGTCAGAAGAAGGCCTGATCCTAAAGTAGATTAAGCCTGGAGGTGCCTGAACGAGAAAAAATCTCAGACATGTGGTATCCCCATACTTAGGAGGAGTAGCAGAATGTGTTTTGGGGTATAGTTGCAAGTATGTCTGTCGTGTGTGAAAAATAACTTGTTAATATGTTTTTGTGAAAAAAACACAAATTTTATTTACTTTATTTTCCAAAGCATTGTGGGAAAAAGTTACAACTTCAAAAAACTCACTATGCATCTTAATAAATACCTTGGAATTTCTACTTTCCAAAAAGGGGTAATTTGGGTGGTATATGTACTTTCCTGGCTTGTTAGGCTAAGTTCACATCTCCACGTTCCTGTGGGCTGTGTTTTGCACGGGCACAAGAACCCATTCATTTGAATGGACTCCCGTGCCCCACGCAAGTGAAGTCCCTGCACTTCTTCAGAAAACGCAGCCCACACGGGAACCTCGGTTCCCAGTACGGTTGCGACTTCCAGTGCGGGTGGCGTGCCATTAGAATTAATGGCATCCGCCCGCGGGTCCGCATTCCTCTGTGTGGGTGGTGCAGCTGCACGGAGTTTTGTGCGGATCTGCAGCAGCACCACCTGCACAGATGTGAACCTAGCTTTAGGCTGGCTATACATGGGTCGATTTCTGAAAGACTGAGTAATTGTCATTCAAAGTGTGAGAGCGCTGAAAGCTGACAAGTGGCCTGGTCAGAAAGGGGGTGAAAGTACGAGGTATAATGGTCCTTCCTCGTCTTCCTTACTGAATGATGCCCAGTGTTATTCTACCTACATCATGTAAGCCCAGGGTATTAAGGCTAGCACCCTAGGGGGAAGGGGGGGGGGGGGTACGTCATAAAACCACCCTGGACAACATTGAGGACCTTGCCACTGATGGAAGAGTAATAAGATCAGTGATTTCACAAGTCTGGGCTGAAGGCCCAAGTAATCTATGTAAAATGAAGACAGAGTTAGGACACCTGGATTTGAGCTTTAAATGTATTCTACACACAGCTAGTATAAATACCTGCCTTGATATCAAGCTCCTGTAATCTCCTGTAAATTGCAGCCTAGAAAGAAGGAGGGCCATTGATGTGGAGTAAGCATAGCCTCCTCTGTGTAGCACTGCTCACTTATTGTTCAATCAGCGCAGGGGGTGGGTAGGTGACCAAGCTTTAATCGTTACATGCGACAGAGAAAAGTGAAGTCACCATCCTGGCTGTACTGTCTGGCAGAAGCAGAGTTCTTTCTGGCTACAGTTTATCTTAAAATCTGAGCCAGCCAAGTGACTGACATTTTCAAGTCAGCAATGATAGCCTATTTCTTTCTGAACAGACCTCTTTGAAAAACTCCCCCCAAAGATTTCTTTATCCAGTGTCTGATTACTGGCCCACTAGACCTAGAAGGCCCTGTGAGGTTGTATGTGTGGCAAAGTGATCAAACTGAATTACATACAATTAAACACAGGTTAGCAGGCCTGAAATCCATACAATTCTGGCCGCACATTGCATCAGACCTCACATTTTGCTAACCCACCCTGTCCATATTGTAGTGAAAAAAAACTGCAATTTTACACCTGGAAATGTATTTGCCAGCATTTTTGCTTGCAATTGTATCATCACTTTATTATGAAAAATAATGTCTTTTTCTGGCATTGATATTAAGATGCTGTCTAAAAAAAAATTTAAATCTCCCAAGAGACTCATATTCATTCTCTCTTTTCCACAATATTAATCACTGGAGTTCAGCGGTGAAGCAAAGCTGGTTTATTTCCTGACAAATCTTATGAGGTTTGAAGCAAATCCAGCTGACATATTTTCCACATATTTCACAGAATAGCAGAGCTACAGTGTCATACAAAATTAAGGGAATCTGACTAACTGAAGAGCAGAACTAGCACCCAGAGCTTGTGGGTGGCTCTATGGTTTAGACACATAAACACAAATACTCCCCAGAAAGCTGTAGTCAAAATAGAATACAAAGAGAATTTACAGAACAAACACCAAACAGTCATTTTTTTCACTTATTTACAGTCATTTTGGTTCCACTTGTATCCCTCATGCAGTGTTGGTGCTCAGTTGAAGTCTGAAGCCGGCCATAGATGTAAGGCCCCATGCATATCTAAGTGGCGCGGTGTTTCACGTTTTTGTGTGCATGTTTTGTGTGGCAGTGTAGGGCAGTCCATTCACTTGAATGGGCTGCCTTAAGAGCAGAAACCATGCCAAAGTAGCTCCTGTACCCTTTTTTGTAGCTGACTTTGATGCGTTTTTTTAACACTGCATTTTTGCGCATTTTTCTTGCAACAAAACACACTTTTTAAAGAATGAATGGTACCCAAATGCATGTTCCTCATTTTGGAATGTTGTTTGCACTTTTCCCCTACACTCAGGTGTGAACGGGCCTTAGTTTTCTATTGTCTATCTAGAAAGTTCTTTCATTCACACAAACGAGGTGGAGGGAGGAACACCCCCACAACCATGACCCAACGCTGTCAAAGTACACTGATCAGTGGCTACAGCCAATTGGCTCCAGCTTCTGGTCAGCAGGTTTTTCCCATCGGCAGAAGTCAATCAGTTAACTTCTGTTGAGAAGGGATGGTCACACACTGATCGAAATTCAGCTGGTCCTGTTTTGATCAGTATATGAATCACTTCAGACTACAGTTTTTTAGGCTGGTAATTTCTGTATGTCTTTAGGAAATCGTAACAGCAGTGGATGTAATCTGATAATATAAGAGACTCCAGAGCACATGACACGTGAGACGCAAACTTGGCTGGTAATCTTGACAATGCGTTTCACGTTCATGTGCTTTGTCACGGTTACCAGCCAATCTTGCATTACACATCCAGGACTCTGCTTTTGCCCTCATCCCAGTCGCAGTTTACGTCACTTCCGGAGCGCCGTGATCCCTGGCCAGCTCAGATACACATTGTGTAACAGCCTTCCCTCCCGGCTCGGGGATGTAGGGGAGCAGACTGTCCACTGCATGGTCCTGGGACAGACCGCATAGCATGTCATCTTACCGAAGGTTTTATCATTGGATCAATAAAGGTATACCTCCTTGGGAGGAGAATATTGATTTTATCATACTTTCACAGCGCTGTTTTCTTGGGCAAATAGACTGTAGATATAGTCTGTTCCAGTCACTGCTGATTTGCCTCATTCCAGCTGGAAGAACAGTTAAGCTGTCCATGCACTTGTAGATATTCGAATGAACTAATATTTTAACATTCAATTTTGAAATAAATGTTAGTTCCAAAAAGAAATTCACACTTTGAATTTTGACATGCCACTGTGTCTCCTTCCACTTCTGTAGGATACCTACATGCAGCTTGGAGAAAATAAAGGAGCAAACTCAAATGCCTCTTTTATGCATTATAGATACCAATGCCTGTCTGAATGAGGCTATAGAGATTCATTGAATTGAATGGTTGCCTTAAAACAAGCTTGTGAAGGGAAAGATAGCATGCAAACACTTTACAGAGGTACTGTACTACACATCTGGAACTGTAGCTGAATGTCCATGTCCCAAAAAACAACTGTCAGTTCTACTCAACTTCAACCAGAGACAGCACTCAACAGGAAGGTCGGAAGTTGTACACCAATGATGTCAGATTGCATCCAACTCTACTAAACCCAGAGATAGCACACTACAGCCCTGCCAAGAGCCACCCCTTGGAAATGCAGTGTGCTATGTCCAGATTTAGTAGAGTCGGATGTGATCTGATGTCATCAGAATGCAACGTCCTCTCTCCCTGTTTAGTATTGTCTGTTTCCTTCTAGAGAATCCAAACTCACTCTCCGTGTCTTCTCTACACCACTTACACATCTCCTACTCTTCACAGCATCCCTGACTCCATGTATTTATGTGATCTCTCTTTGAACATATTGAATACAAACCCAAACCTGTAACAAAACACTCCATGGGGCCAATCCCACTGCTACACCATACAACTATCAGGCTGTACTGTTGTAAACACCCCTTTGCTTCTGTTTACAAAGCCATACCATGTGCTCATTCTCTCAGCATCCATTGGTCCCCCAACAGCTCCTGCCCCATTGGGATGAAGAATAAGTCTCACAGGGCTATTCCTATATATATATATATATATATATATATATATATATATATATATATATATATATCATTGGTTTGCAGTGCCATATATTATGCATACATTTTTTTTATATCTTTTCTGTAAATACAGAGAGATGTTACAAAAAGTAATAATTTTTTTTTTACTAAAAGGAAAATGATATGTCTGAAGAAGTGGTGGAAGTGCAGCACTAGACTCAAATCTATAATTTGTCCAAAAAAGGAGTCATTGGTTGAGCCTAATGATTTGAAATCAACAGCTTTCCACAGTTCTCCAGTTGTCTCAAGAAAATTGTTTGGTGCTTGTTTTGGTTTTCTTATATGATGATAAATTTGGTGTGACACCCTTAAAGTGTTACTATACCCACAACAGCAAAATAAGTCTGTATATGCAGTAAAGCATGCTTGTTATACTCACTGTGGAACCAAAGTGGTTAATCCTCTGCATTGTGTAAAAACACTGTTTGATCCTGACTCCTCTTATCCTCCCCTTCGTCCAATGTCCCCCTCTTATCTCATGATAAGACATATCGAGTTGAGTCACTCTGCACATGCTCAATTTGGTGTGTATTGCTACAGAGGTTTTTTTTTCCTTGGGAGAGTTCATGTGATCAGCACAGGACCAGTCAGCACTGTCCAGACAGAGGTTAGGGGATCTGCATCTTCCTAGAGCTAAATTAAAACTCCTCCTACAAGCTTTAATCAGTGCCCTGCTGGACACTGATAGAAGTCACAAGACTGCCCTAGCTGCTGATGAGAAAAAAGTATATAGCAGTTTATATTTACTAAAATCATTGCACTTCCATGTTCTCTGTAATGTGGGAGACCGGATAGAGCGAATGCAGGGTCCTGGGTTTAGTAACACTTTAAAGTGAGGTTATCGGATAAAGGGGTAAATATATGGAAGGGAAAATTACTTTTTTTAAGTATTCACTGTGTGTACAGTTATTAGTCAAGTTGTATTTTTGAGAATTAATTTCATTATTGAACAGCTACAGTGTTCTCAGTCAATCCAAAATGTTAATAAACCTCAAATCTGAATATTTAGGAAAGTAAAAGTAAGGTTCTTTCTTAAGAGAATAACTATGTGCGCACAATTATTGGGCAACTATTAGTGTGCAGAATTATTATGCAACTAAATGAAAAAGGAAAATTTTCCCATCTTACTTGTTTATTTTCATCTGTTAACGTGAGAATTATAAACCAACAACTCAAAATTTACAACTAAACATTTTTGACATTTAAAAAAAATAAATAAATCGGTGACCAATATAGCGAACCTGCTTTTCAATAACAGTCATAAGCCTTTCATTCATGGAGTCTATCAGTTTCTTGATCTGTTGACAATCAACTTTTTGTGCAGTAGCAACCACAGCCTCCCAGACAGTGTTCAGAGAGGTGTACTGTTTTCCTTCACCGTAAATCTCCCATTTAAGAAGGGCCCACAAGTTCTCAATAGTGTTTAGGTCAGGTGACGAAGGGAGCCTTGTCATTATTCTTTCATCTTTAAGGCCTTTACTGGCTAGTCACGCAGTGGAGTACTTCGATGCATGCAATGAAGCATTGTCCTGCCTAAATATCATGGTCTTCTTGAAAAATGCAGACTTTTTCCTGTACCACTGCTTGAAGAAAGTGTCTTCTAAAAACTAGCAGTAGGTTTGGGAGTTGATTTTGAGTCCATCTTCAACTCAAAAAGGTCCAACTAGCTCATCTTTAATAATACCAGACCATACCAGTACCCCACCTCCACCTTGCTGGCATCAAAGTGGAGCTCTGTGCCCTTTTCTGATCCAGCAATGGGCCCATCCATCTGGACCGTCAAGAGTCACTATCATCCCATCAGTCCATAAAACCTTTGAAAAATCTCTCTTCAGGTATTTCTTGGCCCAGTCTTGATGTTTCAACATATGTGTCTTGTTCAGTGGTGGTTGGGTTTCAGCCTTCTTTACCTTGGCCGTGTCTCTGAGCACTGAACACCTTGTACTTCTAGGCACTCCAGGTAGGTTGCAATTCTGGTATATGATTGCACTGGAGGATAATGGGTTCCTGGTAGCTTTATGTTTGATTCTTCTCAAATCTTTGGCAGTTAATTTGCTTATTTTTTCTCAATACGTTTCTTGCGACCCTGTTGACTATTTGCAACAAATTGTTTGATTGTTCTGTGATTACACCCTAAAGCTTAGCAATTTCAGGAGTGCTGCATCCCTCTGAAATACTTTTTACAATATTTGACTTTTCACTCAGTTAAATCTCTTATCTGGCCCATTTTGACTGAGCAAAAAGAAGCTGACTAATAGTTATGCACACCTTGAAACAGCGTCTTGCTCTCCTTATGCCACACCCTCCCTCAACATCACCTGACAAGCTTAAATCCATTAAGCATTCAGGTTTATACAGCTTGGAGTTGGACAATATGCATAAAAAAATGACGATTTGGTCAAAATACTCACTTGCCTATTAATTTTGCACACAGTGTATACCTTCACAGAACATTGGTTTTCAAGTCACATAGGTGAAAAGCAGGGTGAGGCGGAGAAGAGAAGGAGGGGATCAAACAGAATTTTTTGGCTGGGCAAACTCTACTCGTATAAGTCAACTGGTACAGAGGAAGTACAGATCTAACAGCGGAGCACCAATCAACGTAAGAGGTTGGGGTAAAGAGTTTCCATTTGAGGAGGATTTCCCTTCTGGAATAGTAGGATATGTAGAACAACAGTAGTTTAGCATGTTTTGAAATGAAGAGGGAGTTGTGAAGTCCTAACAAAAGAAGCAAAAGATCAGGGCAAGGATACATTTGGCACCTTAGTCAATCTAGTTGTCACCTTTTTTAGTGCTCAAAAACCTCAGGACACACCACGTGATAAAAAGTGCCACTGGTATTCTGATACATTCTGTTACAGAATGGAGAAAGAGTGGGATCAATGTGATGCAGTCTCTAGGAGGTATAATATATCCTTTGTAAAAATTTCAACTGAACAAATGTATCCCTAGCAAAGTGTAACGGACCGCCTGACAGTACCTCTATCAGTCTCCTGATGGAGCCTCCCCAGAGTGCGGAGTCTAAGTACCGGAGCACTTGTTCACCAGGGCCCCTGATGGTGGGGATGGACTTGGAGCGCTCTGGGACCAGGTCGCAGCTGCTAGGTATCTCTACCAGAGGTAGAGGAGTCTGCCAAGGGCTCCAGCGGGTTAAGAGTCTGATGTGAGGGAGCCCCGGGATCCCTGAGGGATGGATGGACGGATGAGCAAAGTCAGAGTCAAACAAGCTGGGTCGGTAACTAGCGGGTCGGTGAGGTACAAGACGATAGGGAAAGGATAGTCGGGTCACACGCAGGGTCAATACCAAAAGATCAGATCTATAAGGGAACATCCAGGAGCAGAGTCAGGCAAGCCAAGGGGTCAGGACAGGAGAAGGCAACAAGGTCAGACAATCCAGATCAGAGTACTCACTACACAGGCAACAGAATACAAAAGACCATTCGGCAACAAGCATCTGTGCAGGGCTGGCTTAAGTAGCCCGCCCTGCACCTGACCGTCGCCGCCTAGGTCCCAGTGCCTGCCTAGTACTGTCAAGACGACATGTGCGCCTGGGTCCTAGTGCCCTGCTACCTGTATGTCTTGACAGACGCCTACGCATGTGTAGACCCATGCGTCGCGATGGTCCCTGACACAAAGATAATCAATTGTGTGTATTGGGCCACCACATTTTCTCTCTCGCTTAGAAAAAGCAGGAATGTCATGTTGCCATTTGTGGAAGAGTGAATGCTTCTTAACTCTGGTGAATTATGAGGTAGGCATACGTTGAGGAGAGGGGCTTGTCAGGATTGGAAGTCCTCAAGATTGATTCTAAAGAGCTCTGCTGGAGGTACCTAAAAAAAAAAGTAGTAGTTAGGAAGCTCAAATTCTGTGTTTAATAAATCAAAGAATCATAGTTCTCCCGTTGAGAAAATATGAGTAAGAGTAATGATACCTGCTCTCCAAATCAAGGGGTCAGGAAAGCTAGAAAAATGAGGGAGACTGGGAATTATTCTAAAGGGGGTATTTGGAAACCAGAGTACAGGAGTAGAAAAGTAATTTTTAAAAGGATTGAATTATGTTCTTGGTCTACATTTTTAGGTATTTCGGGGTCCAGGCATTGGACTGGGCCCATTGGAAGGTCACACCTATTGATATCGCATCCATCAGAAATAACACTGCGCATCCAGAAATAACACTGCGCAACAACTTTCATGTACCATTGTTTGAAATGGATTTTATTAATTGAACAGAAAAAATGTGTTTAAGAGGCACGTTGAGATCAAGCTTAAAGAATGTTGATACTGAGCAGAGTTTTGGCTTGATGTGTCTTTTGCTGAGTAATAGGCTTATGCTTGTTCGTCCAAAAATGTAAGAAATTACAGATTATGAATATAATTTCCTTTGCTGTAAAGGCTTCAAAAATGAAGCCACTAGTGTTGTGCTGCCTGGCAATGAGTACACCTCTGGAAAGTGTTGGAGATATGGAAGAATGTCGTATTGGAGGACTTGTTATAGGAATGGAATACAGATTTTATAGATGCCTGGAAAAAACAAAATATTTACTTATCTTACAAATTCTTCTGGAAAACCTGATTGGAGAGAACAAAGGTAATGGACATGGCATAAAATATAGAATGTTAATTGAAATTAATAATTAAAGGAATGTTCTTAGAATAAATTGTAGGCCTGCTTTCCTAACTAGTGAGGCCTTATCGGTGTCATGTATCACATTTTTTATAATTCGTCATCTCTAAATTTAGACAGTTTGTAGCAATTGTAGGCAATTCCTTTCTCAATATTAACCAGTGGTTTCAAGTTAATAATAACTACCGTTGTAGGGAACAATCACAAAAAGATACAATCAGCATTATACTAAATAACTGTTCTGTCTTTATTTGGCACATTTGCGGTTTTTATAAATATGCTTATGTAGGTATCACATTAATATCAAGGAATATACTTTCAAGGTGATAAAGGTTCCTATCTTCTCAATTAAATTCTTTGACCTCTGATCTTCATTTATTTTGATTCTCATAATTCAAGACTATTTGGGAGAGTGTTTAGAAAGTTGTATATATCCACCCTGTTCCATTTTACTTCCTCTGCCTGTGAAAATGGAAATTAAAAATGTTCTTTTGTTACTAGGAAATATTATAATCACTAATACAAATGCCCAATATTCTATTGCAAAGATAAATACATTATAAGAAAATAATAAACGACATCAGAGGCCAAGGGATATGAGGAAAGTGTAGAGGACAAAGAGCAATGCATGTGAACCGCATTCTGAATGGATGGTACACTGTGCATATACTTTGTACTAGCACATTATGACTTAAACCGCCCTGGCCCCAATTTTTTTTCTTATTGTCAGAGTTTACTACCGCTTTAAGGTGTTTTCTCGGAGAGAAAATGTCAGGGACCATCGCGACACATGGGTCTACACAGGCGTAGGTGTCTGTCAAGACATGCAGGCAGCAGGGCACTAGGACCCAGGCGCACCCGTCGTCTATGACAGTACTGGGCAGGCACTAGGACCTAGGCTGCGCCTGTCAGGTGCAGGGCGGGCTACTTAAACCAGCCCTGCACAGACACTTGTTGCCGAATGGTCTTTGCGTATCCTGTTGCCTGTGTTGTGAATACTCTGATCTGGATTGTCTGACCTTGTTGCCTTCTCCTGTCCTGACCCCTTGGCTTGCCTGACTCTGCTCCTGGATGCTCCCTTATAGATCTGATCTTCTGGTATTGACCCTGCGTGTGACCCGACTATCCCTTGCCTACCGTCTTGTACCGCACCGACCCGCTAGTTACCGACGCGGCCTGTTTGACTCTGATCTTGCTCATCCATCCATCCCTCAGGGATCCCCGGGTTCCCTCACATCAGACTCTTAAATCACAGGAGCCTCTGGCAGACTCCTCTACATCTGGTAGAGATACCCGGTAGCTGCGACCTGGTCCCGGAACACTCCAAGTCCATCCCCACCATCAGGGGCCCTGGTGAACAAGTGTTCCGGTACTTAGACTCCGCACTCTGGGGAGGCTCTATCAGGGGACTGATAGAGGTGCTGTCAGGTGGTCCGTTACAGAACCTTACTACCTTGTCATGTAGCTGGCACTGTCAAATGGCAATTGCTCCTGATTTGTGCATGTCCCATGAAATGGAAGGTCAATTAGCCACTGCTCAAGGAAACCCTAGAAACCTCTGGTGGCAGTGGTGTCCCGAGGCAGGTGCAGGGGGTGCGGTCCGCACCGGGTGACGCCGTCCGCACGGGGTGACACCGGACCCGCTCCAAGAAAAGGTAAGTTGTAAAGAAAGCCGACGATCCCCGCAGGATGCATCAGATCTGCAGATTGAGCATAATGGATCGGAGTCCGATCCATTATGCTCAATCCGCAGATCCGATTCATTCTGCGTGGATCGTTGAAGGGGGTGTCACCAAGTGTTACCACATTGGGTGACACCTACCCTAGGGACGCCTCTGTCTGGTGGAACCCTGTTTGAGAATGGCAGGTCCAGATAGTAAGAATTACAGCAGGTGTTAAAATATAGAAATCTTGGCTCAAAACTAAAATATTCATAATAGAAAGCCTTTGTCTTGAAAACACAAAGACTCCTTTTGCTAGCCTTTCACAAAATGCTGGTTTTGAGGCCTTAGTCACAAATGCAGATCAGTAGTTCTAACTCTAGTAGGTGCATGCTTGTCCTGGGTCATATACATTTGTACGGTGTGTTAATACATCTGTGGTATTGCTCTGTTTTATCAGTTTTTCGGTTACGTTTTTGAGTCTTTTTCGAGATGTGCAAAGAGATCACACAAACACTTGTAGATCAAATCAACATGTATATAACATTTATAGAAATAATGACAGATAGAAATAACAAATGTAATAATATTTGGAAAAATGTAACAAGATACTTAGCTATACGTGCCTTTTGACCAGCATTCCCTTCCCGTCTTTACGGCTTGGCAAGATGATCAAACCAGACGTGTGCATAATGCAGCCCTGGTCAGAGGCTACCTATGCCAAGGTTTGTCTGTGGTACTGTATATACAGGACTAATTAGTAGTATTGACCAATCATAACTCTTTGAAAATACAAGGAAAATAGCACACATTCCTGAACGGGCTTGGTCATTTGGTCAGTTTGTAATGACATTCCTATAGAATGAAGTCATCTAAGATAACCAAGTTTAGGATGCATTCTTATGTATTGGTGAGCCATAATAATAAGGAAATATGACATTTCTCCATCACATGTGTTATGTCATGTACATTAAGGCAGCCTATATAAATCAATGGGCTTCCAATACAACAAAATATCCCAGAAATGACCAAACATTTTCGCAACAAGGCAATAGGGTTGAATTGAAGTATATTGCAAAATGTGTGTTGGCTTAATGCTTTGGAGTGCGATTCAAATTGAATGGCACCATAATGTGTCCAACACATGTAACATGCATTGCCTCAAAGCATAGATGTAAATCAGCTCTGAAATACTAGCATGACCACCAGGAAACTATTATTTTGAGAAGGAGATCAGCAATACGGACTTCATATTACTGTATATATTTTCTTAAAAGACTAACTTCACCTTTTGCAATATGTTACACTTGTATTTTCACTTGTATGTTACAATGCAGCAAACAGACTTGCAGTTCTCAATTGAGTACAAGTGTGGTTATCCAGAGGCATAACTAGCATGTTTAGGGACTCAGTGCAAGAAACCAAAAAGGGCCCCCATGATCCCTGACCGCGGCCCCCCCTCCATGGTGGTGGAAAGCTGGGGTCAGTTGCAAGTGCAACCTTTGAGAACCTGGTAGTCCCTCCACTGGTGTTAGTAGTTTTTTTTATTATTATTTTTTTTACTTTTATTTTTCTATTATTTTTTCACTTTTTTTAGGAGCCCCTTTGGGGGGCTTTGGTAAAATATCAGGGTCTTAACAGACCTCTGATGTTTCACCTTTGAGACAGAGAAAGAAGATTAAGGACACAGCCCTCAGTCTCCATCTCTGCAGCTTCAGCTGCACAGAATGAATGGACTCTGTTCAGAGCTTGCTGTTTATTCACAAACTGAAGCATAGTAAACAGTTACTATGCCTCAGATATGAATAAACAAAGTCAGTGATCAGTATTGGTCACTACTCTATTCATTAAGACAAGGAATGGGCCAGAAAATATCCATTTACTGACGCTTCCCCTGCTCTCCATCCTGACATATCCCCTGCAGCAGCTGGTGGGAGAGGGTGGGAACCTGGCAGCACTGCGGGGAATGAGGGGGGCAGGGGGAGCACACACCCTGATCACAGCAGGAGGTGGAAAGAAGGGGCGGCAAACATGTAGAGAAACCAATCCCCTCCATTTTCCTCCTGCAGCTGCTGAAATGCTCTATATGCCACCCTCATTGCCCATACTATCCAGGTATACAGGGGGCTGCATGAGCCCCTTAGAACATGGGGCCAGGTCACAATTGGGACCCATATTTTCTTGCAAAAATATGTACAATTACTTAGGTGGACTTAGCCATGAAATGAGCGAAATCTATCTCATTCCACTCACTGACCACTTGAGGGTAGCATTGCCCATTTTTCCGGCAACAAATATTATACAATCCATTACATATAATTTGTGTGAAGCTGCAAAAGGTATTATTGGCATTAACACTCCTCATATCCTCAAGGTGGAAAAAAAAACATTTTATGTAGGAAACCACATAATAACCACTTGTTATTTACCGAATAAAAAAGAACAATTCTTCTTTTAAAGTCTCTTCTAGTTATGTTGTAAAAAGTTTTCAATCAGAGTAAAACACTGGAAAATGTAAATTGAAGAGGATTGCTTGGCTGCGTATAGGGGCCCTGTATAATCCATAATGTTTTATATCCTAGCATGAAAACAGTAGAGGTACTTTGGATTAGACACAATGGTGTTTAATTATATCATGAAGTAAGAAATAATGGGCAGTAAACTACGTTCAATATTGCACAAGACATTTTTGTTATGGCCATGCATCAGTATTAAATAAATAGATGAACAAAGAAATAAAACAGACAATTAATTTGGAGTTAGTTCATTAGACGGACTTTGTGATTTGCATGTGCAGGGGCTTATGATACAGGGACAAAGGAATTGTGATTGCTGACCTCTGTCTGAAAATACTAGGTAGTAATGTTATTTTACGTCCCCCCCCCCCAAAAAAAAAAAAAAAAACCCCAGCAAACTGGGGAAAAAGTTAAATAAAAGTGAATGTGACTGTACAAAAAAACAATTAAATGCAGAAAAAGGAAAAAATGGGAATACAAGAAACACTATAGCCTCATTCACACAAGCGCTGAGGTCTGCATACTGTGAACAGGCTGTTTGTTTATGTGGCTGGAGCCGCCAGGTGTTGCATACAGGGGGCCCATGTATGTCTTTAGGGACACAGCACCTGGTGGCTCATCCAAAGAAACAAGTGGCCTTTATATAGTGTATGGGCCTCAATGCTTTCATGAATGAGGCCTAAGTGAAATAAACTAAACTACCCTAAATACCCCCACACCCAAAAAAAGCATCATCTATACAAAATTTTTATAACGTTGCTTTTTTTTTATTTTAAACAAAATTGGCCTAGACAACTCAATGAATGAAATTGGGAGTTTCTGCTAAAATTGGCTGATGGCAAAAAACATAATTTCCCAGTCAATCAATTTTACCGAAATCACTCATCCTCATTTCTATGTAGGACAATTCTTCCTACAAATTCACAGCAGGAGCAATGAAGTGGTCCAAGTCAGTTCTCTCAGTAGCACAGCTCACCCCTCTCCCCCCTTCCAGCAGTGGCTTGTTTGCCTTCCAGCCTTCTAATATCTGACATAAACACAGGGCAAGAGATAGGGAAAGTAGGGTGAGGTCAGCTGCTGAGTGAACAACTTAACAGACTTCAGGGCTTATGCTGTGAATTTTGAGGATGAATTGCTTCATAGTGCCTGTGGCTACAGAGGCCAGTGACAAAATGTTTTAAAGAGTATTTACCGCCTATTAAGAATATGTGAATATCCTGGTCACATGAACATTTTGAGGTGAACCCTTGTCCATTCACATTAAAGCTGAGCTCCTGTAATGTTGTTTTTTTTTTTTTTTTTGCGTAGCTACATTGGTCCAGCTCCGACCAATGTAAACCTGCATATCCCATATTGTGGAAGCAGAAATTCACTGTAGTAGTCAGCTCTATTACAGTGATCAGTGCGGTCTAATGGGTCCTGTGTTGAGTGGCTTCCTTTCTGCATAGGAACCACTCAATCAACATGGGGACCATTCACAGAATAACTTGTATTTTTTTAATAACTACAAGGCATTCTCTGATTGGATGAGGTTGGGGAGGCAGAGCAATGACATTGCAATCTCCATATTAACAGCAGAGAGCCTTGTATTTAGGACTAGTACCGTGATTCCTTGCTTACACAGTAATCTCACAGGTATATATACTTACAAGCTGGATCAAGGTATGTATGCATACAAGCTGGATCAATGTAACTAATCATTAAAGTGTTACTAAACCCAGGACCCTGCATTCACTATATCTGGTCTCTCACAGTACACAGAACATGAAAGCGCATTTATTTTAGTAAATATAAACTGCTAAATACCTTTTCTCATCAGCAGTTAAAGCAGTCTTGTGACTTCTATCAGTGTTCAGCAGAGCACTGGTTAAAGCTTGTAGAAGGAGTTTTGCTCTAGGAGGATGCAAAACCCCTGACCTCTGTCTGGACAGTGCTGGTTGGCCCTGTGCTGATCACATGCACTCTCAAAAGAAAAAAAACCTCTCTAGCAATGCACACCAAACTGAGCATGTGCATGTGACTACAGATTCAGTCTGCATCAGGTGGTCATTTCAAAAAGAGGAGGGGCAGAGAAGTCTAGATCAAACAGCCTTTTTACACAATGCAGAGGATTAACCCCTTAGGTTCCACAGTGAGTATAACAAGCATGCTTTACTGCATATACAGACTGATTTTACTGTTGTGGGTTTAGCAACACTTTAAAAACCATACTTAGAGTTCAACTTGAAAGTATTTACCTATTCTAAAACAAGTCTTCATTCACCTCTGCTGCTATAGGCCTTTTGGAGAAATTAATTTTCAAATTAATAAAAGGTGCTGAAATTACAACATTTATTCTCTTTATTTTCTAGTAAATATTGCAGAATCTTGGCAGTCTACCAGCCTTCTAATGTAAACACAGAGCATGTGCTGTAAGCTGTGCTATTGCTACCACCAGGGAATATGTGATAGAAATGTACAAAAACATCAAAAAGAGACTAAGAATCTATTCATTGTGCATGAACATCTATTATTTCCTGGCTTCAGAATTAATGGTGGAACTTCTCATTTTCAGCCTAACCAGATGAAAACAGGAAATAAGTATGTGTCACCCCTGACCCTCTTACCTGTCCTCATAGTGTGCAGAACAAAGCACACTGACACGGATGAACAATGTGTGCACTGTTTATATACTGTTATTGTTTCTATGGTAACTTGCCACTATGTCCTGATTCAGTCAGTGTCAGTGGTGAGAATAAATCTTCCACTTGAAAAGATTTCTGCAGCTGCAGCATGCATGCACTTTCTAGGTACAATTATTACAATTAGGTACAACTACAATGATACAAATATTCAGAGTTAGCATTATGGTAAGAGGTCTATATTTAAAGCAGAACCTAATGTGACTTTGTCTCCTATGACTCCTTCCTCTGCCTTTTACAAATCTAAGGGAACTTTACCAGAAGTAAAGTTTACTACCCAGGTGGCTCCAACCACCCCCCCACCCTCAGGTGCCACCGCTATAGTGCATGGGCAGGCACACCCACAGGCTTTGCCTGGTCTTTGGGTCCTGACAGAACCCATGTGTATATCTGGGCATATGCTAGTGATATATCGTGCACGCGCAAAGACGGAAGGTTTTAGACCCCACGCATGTGCAGACACTCAGGGGAACCTTGTGCATGCGCAGATGTGCTACAGGTCTCTCAGAAGCGAAGTGGATCCACCCCTCTAGGGAGCCACCATTATGGCACATGTGTAGATGTACCCACAGGCTCTGCCTGTCTTTTGGGTCCTGGGAGAGCCCATGCATATATCTGGGCAAGGGCTGGTGATATAATGTGAACACGCAAAGACAGTTAAGGTTTTATATCCCAGACATGTGCAGATATCAGGGGACCCGGTGCATACACGGATGTGCCACATGTCTCTCTTGGAAACAAAGTCTGCCTCCCAGGTGGCTCCACCCCTCTAGGGAGCCACCATTATGGCGCATGTGTAGATGTACCCACAGGCTTTTCCGGTAATTTGGGTCCTGGCAGAGCCCATGCGTATATCTGGGCATGGGCTGGTGATATAATGTGCACACGCAAAGACAGGAAAAGTTCTATATCCCGAACATGTGAAGATATCAGGTGAGCTGGTGCATGCGCGGATGTGCCACAGGTCTCTCTTGGAAACAAAGTCTGCCTCCCAGGTGGCTCCACCCCTCTAGGGAGCCACCATTATGGCGCATGTGTAGATGTACCCACAGGCTTTGCCTGTCCTTTGGGTCCTGGCAGAGCCCATGGATATATCTGGGCATGTGCTGGTGATATAACGTGCATGTGCAAAGACAGGGAAGGTTTTATATCCCCCACATGTGCAGATACTCAGGGGACCCGGTGCATGCACGGTTGTGCTGTAGGGTCTCTTGGAAACAAAGGCTGCCTCCCAGGTGGCTCCACCCCTCTATGGAGCCACCATTATGGTGCATGTGCAGATGTACCAACAGGCTCTGCCTGGCCTTTAGGTCCCGGCAGAGCCTGTGCATATATCTGCGCACATGCCGATGATTTACCCTGCAAAGAGAGGGAAGGTTTCTGTGACCAGGGAATAACAATTTATTCCGGCCAGTGAAATTAATTAATGCATACACGCGCAAGAATTCTTTCAGCCAAAACAGCCCCTGGATGCTCTGGCAGTGGGGTTTTTCTGCCTTTAAACGTCCCTGACTCTACGCTTATCTCAAGCCTGGGTCACACCATACGATTGGACTTGTGTAGGCTTGTGTACACCATGTGCAGAGACGCATATATTTATTATGTAAGTCTCTGCAAGGACACAAAGAATGCACTGCTGTCACATCAGTTTTTTTTCTGAGTAGAAATATGTAATGTAAATTCTCTGCAAAAGCACAAAGAAAACAATTGTGCTCTATGTGCCCTGTTCACACCTCAATAATGTCAGGTCAGTGTTTTTTTTTCTGTGCAAATAACTGTATATATGTTGCAGATTCCTGCGCAGAAAAAATCTGCACATGATACAAGTGTTGTGGTGTGAACAGGGCACATAGAGAACAATTGTTTGCTTTCTGTGCTCTTGCAGAAAATATGCAGAAAAATGCACGTCTCTGCACATGATGTGAACAAAGCCTAAATGCCGGTGTGTGCATGGACACATAGGGTAACATGCAGGAATGTTTACAAGCAGAAAAAAAACCCGCCAGATGCCCCAAGGAGCAACGTTAAAAATGTCCTGTATGCATGAGGCCTTAGATGGGCTAACCCTTTAATATTTTTAAAAGCTTACAACAGATTTTCAAGTGTAATGCTGAATAGATCAGCCATATTGTTCTGGCTTAAGCTCTAACCAAAATCACAGAAAACTTTACTTGGGCAGAAAGTAACTCCTTTCATGAGGAGTGAGGTAGGTAGACCACTAGAAAAGTATCTAAAATATAGGACAGATCTCTGTCATATTAGGAGGTGCAACAACTACCCCTTTAAAAAGGGGTGAAATGTTATGAACCACTTACATAATTATATCCAGCTGCTCTGCTGGCTGTGTGCAGCTTCTGTGTGTTACACCTCGGTCACCTCAAACCCAACTTTGAAATTGTGTGACTTACAGAAAAGGTGCGCAATTTCAAAGTTGGGTGACATTCCGATTTCAGGTGCAATTTGCAAGACATCAGACACAGATGTCTATGCAAATCGCACAAAAAGTAGTGCATGCACTACTTTAGAAATTGGTGCAGCTCCGGCCAAGTCAGCACCAATATGACCGCTCTAATTGCAGACAATAGGGTACTACTTGGCATACGATTTGCAAGTTGAATGGCATGCAAATCACATGCCAATTCACATCCAGTATGGCCGGGGACTTATGCAGTAGCCAGATCATAACCCTCCTGTCCCTGCTATGAGAGTAAAGCAGACTATGTTCCTCTCTCCCCTCACTTTCCTGCTTTGTGAGCCAAGCAGGCTCTGTGTGAATTCCCATTCGCTACTGACGCCCCCTCCCCTTCCTGGCAGCAGAGGATCTGAGCCAATCAGCAGCAAGAGGGCTTTCTATGGATTCTGGGAAATATAGTCTTCAAAGGGGTACAATGAAGTAAAGGGAGCCTAATGGAGCTGTGTACTTCGCTACCCAGTATTTCCAAGGTAGAGAAGGGGGAGGAGAGATAGACTTTTCCCAGGCAATTCTGCCAGAAGAATTGGAGCTGGATAGACTGGTGTCAGAGCTTCTGCAGACACCAAAGGGTACAGATCCAACACTGGGGCATGGCAACTTTTAATGCATGGGCACACCCCGGGTCAGTAGCGTATCATCATGGGTGCAACATGTGCGGTGAAAACAGAACCTGGGGGGGGGGGGCACTGTGCTCTGACACACAAGGCACCCATGGATGTGAATTGTAACTCCAAACAATGACGGCTGTGCAGTGTGCCCCTTACATGGCTAGACACTGCAGCCGTGCCTATCTCTGCCTGCTGTGTCCCCGCTGCCTGTGTCCCCGCTGCCTGTTGCTGTTTGGGATCTGCAGGCAGCTGTCACTAGGTCCGGTGTCATCATCCATGCTCATACTAGTTCCTGAACCACAGTATTGACCACGTGGGGAGCAGCAAGCAGAGAGAAATATGACAAGTTAGCCTGAGGGGAGCATCAGCAACACCACGTCCAGATGACAGTGTAAAAATCTGTATGGATCAGTCAGGAGTGTGAGGATTGCCTTTACATTGGGTGGTAAGCCCTGCACTAAGTGTATAATCAAGCAAAACTAGTCCTGAATGAAAACTGTGAAGCCCTTTGGGGTAACCTAGTAACACTGCAGTTATCATCCACATGGTGACTGAAGGCCTTCGCTTATACATCTGATTTAGGGCTCCATGTGTTTTTTTAAGCTCCTAGAAGCTGTTATCAGCATTTTTTTCTGCCTGTAGAAGCTAAATAGTGTTTTCCTATGTGTCCATGCACATTATTTTAGGCTAGTAGTATTTTTCAAGCTTAGGAGCAGAAAAATATTGTTTTTGTAGAGTGTTTTTCCAGCAGAAAAAAATACTGAATGCTCCTAAAATGCTCCTAACAGCTTTGTAAACTTTTTTTTTCTACTGTAAAAACGTTTAAAAAACGCTAATGCTTCTAAATGCTACTAAAACGCTACAAATCCAAATCTTCCTCCTGAACTTCTCTCGCCCTCCTTTTGCTCAGGTGACATGTAACAAAAAGGCCAACACATAGTGCTCTCCATATGACACTTTATTGTTTCTCCCACTAAAAATACACTTACAGATATAAAAACAAAGATTCACATCCATCTCTTCACTCCGTTAGCAAGATGGTGGCGGTGTGACTTCACAAGCTCAGCTTCTCCTTCCTAGACACGTTGCGCCCCCTCTCAGGGCTTCCTCAGTAGGTGTCCATGGTAGCATCTTCTCAATATAGAGCAGTACATCTGTGAATTCATGTTACCATCATTGAAATGCAGCTCCCTGACACCAGCAGCACTCATGCAGCCCTACAGAAGGACACTGCCACCATCACAGTAGGCACCATGCATTTTTCTTTGTACTCACATGCAGTTTTGAAGCTATCAGTTCCAAAAACATTTACCTTGGTCTCATCACTTAGAGTCCTAGTAGTCTTCTTTTTCAGCATGGGCCCTGGCAAAGTCTAGGCGAGCTTTTTTGTGCATGGGCTTTAGGAGAGGCTTCCTTCGTGGATGACACCCCTGCATGCCATTCCTCTGCAGTGTACACCATATTGTGTCATAGGAAACAGTCACCCCAGTTTGGTTTTCTACTTCTTTAGCTAACTGCTGTGAGCTTGCATAGTGATTTTCTTCAACCCTTCTCATCAGAAGATGCTCCTGTCATGCATTGTTAACTTCCGTGGACAGGCTGGACATCTCTGAGAGATGGTTGCAGTTCAAACTTTGTTATGTTTTTGTATCACTTTTGCTGCAGTATTCTGACTATTGAGTAAAGCTTTGCTGATCTTCTTAAAGCCTTCACCTTTCTTGAGTAATTAAATTGTTTTCTCTCCCAGGCCTAGGTGGAGTCCACTGACATTTTTTCCCTACTCATCTTTTCTGACTGTTTTTCACTAGTTTTCCATTTGGCTAGGGTCAGTGTCACTACTGGTAGCATGAGGCGATACCTGAACCCTACAGCGGTTGCACTGGCAGTCCGACTCCTCCAGGATGGCACATCACATCAATACATGCCATTGCCAGAAGGTTTTCTGTGTCTCCCAGCACAGTCTTAAGAGCATGGAGCAGATTGTAGGAGACAGGGAGTTACTCTAGGAGAGCTGGACAGGGCCATAGAAGGTCCTTAACCCATCAGCAGGACTGGTATCTGCTCTTTTGTGCAAGGAGGAACAGGATGAGCACTGCTAGAGCCCTATAAAATTGCCTCCAGCAGTCCACTGGTGTGAATGTCTCTGACCAAACAATCAGAAACAGACTTCATGAGGGTGGCCTGAGGGTTTGACCTTCTTTAGTGGGCCCTGTGCTCACTGCCCGGCACCACAGAGCTCGATTGGCAATTGCAATTGAGCACCAGAATTGGCAGTCCGCCACTGGCACCCTGTGCTTTTTACAGATGAAAGCAGGTTCACCCTGAGTACATGTGAGAGACGTGAAAGGGTCTGGAGAAGCCGTGGAGAATGTTATGCTGCCTGTAACATCGTTCAGCTTGACTATTTTGGTGGTGGGTCAGTGATGGTCTGGGGAGACATATCCATAGAGAGATGCACAGACCTCTACAGGCAAGACAATGACACTCTGACTGCCAGTATGTATCGGGATGAAATCCTTGGACCCATGGTAAGACCCTACACTGGTGCCATGGGTCCTAGGTTCCTCCTGGTGCACGACAATGCCTGGCCTCATGTGGCAAGAATATGCAGGCAGTTCCTGGAGGATGAAGGAATTGATACCACTGAATGGCCCCCACGCTGCCAGGTTGTTCCTCAGACTGTCCAGGAGCTCAATGATGCCCTTGTTCAGATCTGGGAGGAAATACCCCAGAACACCATCAATCCTCAAGGGGTGTACAATCTAAGGTCCCTAACTTACATTCATACATACACATACTATGGTCAATTTAGACAGGATCCAATTAACTTGCCATCATGTCTTTGGAGTGTGGGAGGAAACTGGAGTACCCAGAGGAAACCCATGCAGGGACAGGGAGAACATGCAAACTCCAGGCAGGTGATGGCGTAGTTGGGATTCGAACCAACGACCCTAGTACTGCCAAGCAGAATTGCTTACCATTTAGCCACTGTGCTGCCCCAATACACCTTTAAGCCACACCCAATATTTAGCGCACTTTAAACCACGCCCATTTTTCCCTCCATACATTGGGCCCAGTTTAGATGTTGCACACAGGCCCACTGATTTGGTGATACACTCCTGCCCTAGGTACATTTGGGCCCCATGATAATCTTGAATTACATCCTACTTACCAACTGTCCTTGATTTGCCGGGACAGTCACACTTTTTACTATCCCCTTTTTACTATCCCCCTTGTTCTATGCATTATTTTGCCCAGGGACCCATGATGCTATTAAGACGGCCCTATACTGGGGTGCCTGTGCCCACACCAGAAAAGATGCAAACCTGTTGCTGGTGACTGAGCACAGCACAGTGAAACTGAAACACAGAGATCCCTTGCTGATCTGGGACTGGAGCTGAAAGGACCTGTTACCATGCATGAGAGAACCAACCCTGCCTCTGTGAGACTCCAGGTTTTTGCTAGTGTCTTTAAGCGATGGGCTTGTTCTCCTCTGGAAAAAATGTTTTTCTTTTTGAACCATTCAGTTTCTCTGAAGCTAATATCATGATCTTCCTGCTTACTGCCCTGGGCTATCTATCGGTTTCTGGATTCGTTTCCCTCACTGTACTGTATGCCTTGGGGTCTGTACCCGGACCTCACTGTGTTGGGCAAGCCTGTGATATTTGCTTCAGAAAATGGATCCTGGAATAGGCGCTTACCTTGGTACATAGTGCAACTTGAATATTCTGCCACAGTTTGCTATACAGGTCCAGGGCTGTGGTCCATTTCTGTGGTTCCCAGACCCTGAAGGCCCTTTTGGGGTATGACCTCCGGGATGGGCAAAGCCTGGACCCTTACTAGGTCTAGCAACATGGATAAGGTAAGACAGGGTTCCCCTGTGTTTTGGCACAGGTTCCTGGCTTTTGTTAATACAATCTGCAGTGCATAGCACTTTGTGTGGTGTTATAGGCAGAGGATTTGGGAGTTATTTTCTTTGTGTTAACCCCTGTCATTTGTCTCTAATGTTTCTCAGTGGAAGCATTTGAAAATTGATGGTTTTTCTCCTTCTATCTACTACTGCCATCAGTTACAGAAACAAGGAACATTAGCCACAGGAAAACTGTCAGTGCCTGGGTTATAGCAACTCTTATATCCGGGCAAGCACACCCCATTCATTCTGACATCCATTCCATGAGTACCCCATGAGGGATCCTGTCACTTGGCAATGGCAGATCACCACAGGAAACTCATATTGCTGCTCAGCGTGACAACTGTTCCCTTGCACTGAAACAATGTCCTATTATGACATTGCTCCCCTTATCTGACCCTAGCTCCATCTTAGGTACGCACCATATGGCCTATGTGATCAAATCAGATTTTCTCTGCCCTCTGGGTCAGGGCTAGCGATGTTCGTGTCTGAATACTGAGTTGCTCCATCTGCCGAGTGGGAGAGGTGCCTGTATAGTGGTTGGTTTTCAGGTTCTCCACCTGGCGGCGGCTACATGTAGAATGCAAATTATGTTATTTTCATTATAAGTGCATTTCCTCTTTTTATTAAAATACTAGTTTTGAGGTTATCACTATCAAGTTTCTTCTTTGTTTTTTTGCGATGGTTGCTGTGGAGAATAATAAGCTTTAGCTGATCTGGGCAATAGTGGATCTGTGGAATCTGACAGTTTTGATGCAAAGCGCTACATGCCTATCTGTAATTAGAGAGGTATGGTGTTATGCTGAGTGTCTGTCTAATTTAAGGTGGAGGCATATGAGCACGGAGTGGAACAGTATTGTGAAGATTATGGTATGAATAAGAAGACTTTATTGGGACTTAAATTGTTATGATGCTTTTACACTTCACTGGGTGTTATTGTCATTTTTTTCCTGGAGGATTTGACTGACATTTTAGGATTATTACTTATGTGATTCACAGGGTGTATTATAATCGTGTTTATTTTCAAATGTATTTATTGTGAAGTTTGGTTTTCACTACACAGCGCTGCTCTAAGATTTAGTGATTAATGAATCGATTTGTGTAGTTTGTGTATGGAGTTTACTGTAGCAGCAGCAGTGAGATTCACTTGAGGTATTTTGTGAGAGTATTCTATATTTTTTGTGTTTAAAAGGATTTATATATTTGTGTAGCCAGGTGCCTGGTATATCATTATGCCATTCATGGACATTTACAGATGAGACTATGTTTAATACTTTCCCCCTAGTGCCCAGTACTGGGACAGCTACATCACTTCTTGTTAGCAGAGTGGATTCAGTTTTCTGACAGCAGAAAATCTTGGGACCTGTAGTCCTATAGCCAATACATCCTGTATTCCTGAGTGCTGTTGGAACTACAACTACCAGAGAACCGAACCGGTGAACAAGGAAGATGCTGGGAAAACATATATATTCTACAGCAAGGGACTGGCTATCTCAAAGGGCATGGGATTCAGAGCTTGTTACGGGGGGAATGCCGAGTTCCTCCAGAGACAGATTTCTGGCTACTACTTTTTCGGGCTCTGCATATCAGTTCTATACAGTTAAAAATATGTATGAACCCAGCATGTCAGAAGTGTTGGAAGGCTTTCAAGGTCAGGGCAACCACTGGGGACAAGCATTATCAAGTGGACCCTGCGGGGTCAGCACTACATTTACATTTGTAAATTAAAAGAGGATCCTCCTGCGCTTAAATGGAGCCCTAATCCTAAGCTGCTAACACTAACCGTATACCTGATAAGTGTAAGTGACAATGAATAACACAGTGTAGCACTAAATCAAACTAAATAATAATAACAATAATCAATATGTGATAAACATAGATATACAGTGGGGATCGAAAGTTTGGGCACCCCAGCTAAAAATGTGTATTAATGTGCATAAAGAAGCCAAGGAAAGATGGAAAAATCTCCAAGAGGCATCAAATTACAGATTAGACATTCTTATAATATGTCAACAAAAGTTAGATTTTATTTCCATCATTTACACTTTCAAAATAACAGAAAACAAAAAAATGGCGTCTGCAAAAGTTTGGGCACCCTGCAGAGTTAATATCTTGTACTGCCCCCTTTGGCAAGTATCACAGCTTGTAAACGCTTTTTGTAGCCAGCCAAGAGTCTTTCAATTCTTGTTTGAGGTATCTTTGCCCATTCTTCCTTACAAAAGTCTTCCATTTCTTTGAGATTTCTGGGCTGTCTGTCACGCACTGCTCTTTTAAGATCTATCCATAGATTTTCAATGATGTTGAGGTCAGGAGATTGTGAAGGCCATGGCAAAACCTTCAGTTTACGCCTCTTGATGTAATCCCCTGTGGATTTCGAGGTGTGTTTAGGATCATTATCCATTTGTAGAAGCCATTCTCTCTTTAACTTCAGCTTTTTCACAGATGGCATCAAGTTAACATCCAAAATTTGCTGAAATTTTATTGAATCCATTTTTCCTTCTACTCGTGAGATGTTCCCTGTGCCACTGGCTGCAACACAACCCCAAAGCATGATTGATCCAACCCCATGCTTAACAGTTGGACAGAGGTTCTTTTTATTAAATTCTGTGCCCCTTCTTCTCCAAACGTACCTTTGCTCATTCCGGCCAAAAAGTTCAATTTTAACCTCATCGGTCCACAGAACTTGTTTCCAAAATGCATCAGGCTTGTCTATATGTTCATTTGCAAAGTTCAAACGATGATTTTTGTGGTGAGGACGTAGAAGAGGTTTTCTTCTGATGACTCTTCCATGAAGACCATATTTGTACAAGTATCTCTTTATAGTGGAATAGTGTACCACAACTCCAGTGTCTGCCAGATCTTTCTGGAGGGATCGTGCAGTCAAACGTGGATTTTGAATTGTTTTTCCCACAATCCTGCGAGCTGTTCTGTCTGATATTTTTCTTGGTCTTCCAGATTTTGCTTTAACTTCCACTGTTCCTGATGACTGCCATTTCTTAATTACATTCCGAACAGAGGATATTGACATCTGAAAACGCTTTGCTATCTTCTTATAGCCTTCTCTAGCTTTGTGAGCGTCAGCTATTTTCAGTTTCAGTTTTCTAGACAACTGCTTAGAAGAACCCATGGTGCTGATTGTTGGGGCAAGGTCAGATGAGTCTGGGCATTTAAAACCTTTGAGATTGACATAACCTGGTCTTCCCAGACGATGATTGAGAACAATCCATGACACTGGCAGGTCTCAGCTTTGCAAAGGGGGCAGTGCATGCTATAAATTCTGCTGAGTGCCCAAACTTTTGCAGATGCCATTTTTTTGTTTTCTGTTATTTTGAAAGTGTAAATGATGGAAATAAAATCTAACTTTTGTTGACATATTATAAGAATGTCTAATCTGTAATTTGATGCCTTTTGGAGATTTTTCCATCTTTCCTTGGCTTCTTTATGCACATTAATACAAATTTTTAGCTGGGGTGCCCAAACTTTCGATCCCCACTGTAAGTGCACAACAATCAATCCCCCCTAAAAACCACACTAGAGGGATCCAAATAAATAATAATAAGTGCAACACGTGAATTCCCTCTTCTTGGGAACATAAACTGTGCAAACAGTGTTACGTGTCATACAACACACAACAAATATGTTTTTGGCTGCCTCTATCCGGCCCTCAGGGTACTATCCTCCCACTGATACCAACAAAGAGGCACCATTTCTTCCACTGGCACTAACTATGGGGCATTTTCCTTCACTGACACCAATGATGGGGCACAATTCCTGACACTGATATAAACAATTTGGTGCTATTCCTCCAACTAATACCAAGGACGTTGCACCATTCCCTCAACTAATACCAAGTATGGGGCACTATTCCTTGTTCTGATACCAATGATTGGGCACTATTCCTCCCCCTGACACCAATGATGGGGTGCTATTCCTCCCCTTGACACCAATGATGGGGCACTATTCCTCCCACTAACACCAATGATGGGGCACTATACCTCCTACTGACATCAATGATGGGGCACTATTCCTCCCACTGACACCAATAATGGGGCACTAGTCCTCCCCCCTGACACCAATGATGGGGCACCATTCTTCCAACTGTCATCAATGCTGGGACACTAATACCAATGATGGGGCACTATTCCTCCTATTCCTCATCTTCCAAAAAAAAATGACAAGCACTATGTAATTTTTTATTTCCTCCTACTGACGCTGGGACATTTTCTACTCCCACTGACCACTCTGGCTCTCCTAAAGTCTGAAGGATAGTACATTGGCCCTTTGTTTATAAAGTTTGGAGACCCCTAGCCTACAGCATTATTGTTTTGTGTTGACACTCTAGAGCAGGGGTGGACTGACCATTTGAAAACTCGGGCACTGCCCGATGGCCCGGGGTCAGTAGGGGGCCCCATGAGATGCCCCTGGTACCTTTTTCATAGACTTTTTTGAGTTTGGGCAAAGACACAGGGGCCCCATGATCCCCTATTGCCCGATAACCCCATGAGTTGTCAGTCCGCCCCTGCTCTAGAGAATACAATTCATCAAGTGTCTATCATGTCACTTATCTCGGTGCATACGTGCCAAATTTTGTGGTTAAAATGTTGGTCTGCTGAACCTGCTTTTAAAAAGCCTCTTCTACCCATGTTCTTTGATGGTGAACACCTATTTGGGTAATACTTGATAAATTCACCAAGGAAAGGTAATCTTGCCCCACATCAAATAGAACAAATTTCCTACATCTACAGCTACTTTTTCTTCTAGACCAGGGGTGGGCAAACTTTTTGACTTGAGGGCCACAATGGGTTCATATATTGGACCCGGGGGCCAGACTAGCTGCTGGCCAGCCCAGCCACTACCATGCCATCCATAGTAAGTATAGTAATATTCCCCCATAGTAAGCATAGTAATTAATCCCCCATATAGTAATTCATCCCCCATAGTAATTCATCCCCCATATAGTAATTCATCCCCCTTAGTAATTCATCCCCCATATAGTAATTCATCCCCCCTATAGTAATTCATCCCCCCTATAGTAATTCATTCCCCATATTAATACATCCCCCATATTAATTCATCCCTCATATAGTAGTAGTAAGTAAGTAGCAAGTAGTAAGCCAAGTCCCCCCGTGTCAATTTACTTACCTTTGCTCCGCGCGTTCTTCTCTCCGTGTTCCCGCGCCGTTCCGGTCTTCAGGGCGGACTGTGCCCCGCCTACACACATCCTGACAGCCAATCACTGGCTATCAGGATGTGAGTGGCAGCGAGACTGGCCAATCATTGCATTTGAGCGCGCTGCCCTGGCTGTTTTTTTTTTTGGATCACGCTCCGCGGGCCGGATTAAAAGGTCTGCCGGGCCGTAGTTTGCCCATTGCTGTTCTAGACAGAGACTTACTACTTCCTTTCATCATAATCCCTGGACTTCCAAGTCTAACAATCCCACCCAGGAGCCTTCCTTACAATTAAGGTTGTCTGTTGGCGTTTGCACCAATATGGATCCGAGACATTCTGGACCTCTGGGTCTAATCTCGTATTCACAATATAGAGTTTTTATCTCTCTCTCCTCGCTTTTTGCCTTCCAATCTGTTACCTAGAGACAAAAAGAAGGCAGATTTAATGACTTTACTGTTTTTTATTTATATATATTTTGGATTAAATACGTGTAGAGTGTTTCAAAGTGGGTGCACACTGCTTTGTTTTCTGAACATTGTTACCTGCTGTACACATGTTCCTTTCTTAATCATGGGTTATTCTGTTTATATTTTAGATTGCGAGTCTTCTACAAGCCATTTTTTGGAAGCTGCTCCCAGAAACTTCTCATCAGAGTTTTTGCTAAGCAGCACAGTGGCTAAATGGTTAGCACTTCCACCTGGCAGTACTAGGGTTATTGGTTCGAATCCCAGTCACGGCACCTCCTGCCTGGAGTTTGTATGTTCTCCATGTGCCTGCGTGGGTTTCCTTTGGGTATTCCGGTTTCCTCCCACACTCCAAAGACATTCTGGTAGATGAATTGGATCCTGTCTAAATTGTATAGAGAGAAAAACACGTGGCGCACACACCTAGTGCATTATCCAAGTTTTATTGTAAAGAGTGAAAAGAATAATAAAAACATACTCACAGATGAAGCATGTATCTAAAAAGCATAGAAAAATGACAATGGCCACAACGGCAGGCAAGGTGTTCTCACTGTCAGTGCGGTCAAATGGCTGATGCGTTTCGGGGATGAATCCCTTTCCTCAGAGCTGATGACCAGCCTCTGATGCAGATGTGTGATGAATGGAAAGTAGGAGCCTTGCTGTTGATGCATCATAAATAAGTAAAAATGCAAAATAAAATACTATATTGAGAATTTAAAAAAAAAAAATTTTTAAGGTTTTTCTGTGGGAAAAGCAATGTAACCTTATGTCGCTTTTTATTTCGGATTGTGAACGTGCCTGCGCCCCCCACCGCCTCCCCATCAATCCAGGGTGAGAAGAGAGAACACTGCACTGTGAGTAAAAGCACTACAGTTTACACGCAGATTTTACATAGCACATTTAATCCATTGATTGCCACTATTAACCCTTTTGATCACCCCGTCACCCAGCCAGTGCCATTAGTACAGCGTTGGTATATAGAATTTTTCACTGATCACTGTATTACTGCCAGTAGTGACATCAAATAGCGTCACCGTCTGTAAGCTCCCCTCACAGCTAGCATTAGATTGCCTGCACACTATCACACTCACACTATAGGCAGCTGATCACTGCCATTATTAGTATAGTATTTGTATAGATCAATATATTGAGCACAAACAGAACTATTTTAGTGCCTCCTTAGTATAGTGTCCCCACAAACGCAGTGTTAGCAGGATCAGCCACGTTCGCTGCCAGCACTAGCGGTTAGCCCCTCTGCTGTTTTTCACAGAAGATTTGTAACATTTGATTATGGGCCAAAGCAATTTGTACGCACAACAATATATCGCCGCCCA
The DNA here is from genome assembly GCF_062004578.1 of Staurois parvus. Taxonomy (NCBI): domain Eukaryota; kingdom Metazoa; phylum Chordata; class Amphibia; order Anura; family Ranidae; genus Staurois; species Staurois parvus. Next base: position 1,090,214 of record NW_028318824.1, on the reverse strand, counting down.
CCCAAACTCAGCTCTTGCTAGACAATTCACATGGAAACCTATCATGGTTTCTGAATTTTTCTGGGCTTAACCCTCAAAATGGGCATTACAAAAAAGAATGAACTGCGGTCATATTGATCCACAGACCCAATTCATCATATGCCCATATTCTCTGCTGTTACATATATGCCCAACAAGGACCAGCAACATACTGGTACAATTGGGCAGTATATTGTGTTTTTGTGCATTAAGTGTATTTTTTATTAGGGTTTGAAAAATAGCCGCACAAATACTGTGTGACATAAAAAAATTGCAAGGAAGAATATCAACGGCACACCGAGGATCACCAATATGGGTCCAAATGTTTTAATGAACGATCACATAGTTACAGCAAGGCAACATTTTGGAGTCTCGCAGGATCCCTTCATCAGGCATGTGACCTCGTCACATGCCTTGTCCTCGTCACATGCCTGACGATGGGGTCCTGCGAGACTCCAAAACGTTGCCTTGCTGTAACTATGTGATTGTTCATTAAAACTTTTAGACCCATATTGGTGAACCTCTGTGTGCTGGTGACATTCTCACTTGCTGATTCTGTTCGATTCCAGCTGACGGTCGATGCAGCACCCACTTATACACACAGCCATTTTTAATGCAGGAACATGTGCGTTTGAATTGTACACTTGCATAAAAAATTGCAACACCCACCATTGTATTCTCTAGGGCCATTGCTTTAAAAAAATATATAATGTTTGGGGGTTCAAAGTAATTTTCTAGAAAAATAGGTTTTTCATGTAAACAAAAAGTGTCAGAAAAGCCTTGTTCTTCAAGTGGTTATAAAAATTGGTGATGTGTGACATAAGCTTCTAATGTTGGTCCTGAAATGCCAGGATAGTAGAGGCCGCCCCACCTCCTCCATATGATCCCTTTTTGGAAAGTAGACACTCCAAGATATTTGTTAAGGCGCATGGTGAGTATTTTGAAAATTTCATTTGTTGCCACATGTTTTTGGAAAATGAAGAAAGAAACAAAAATGTATTTTTTCTTTTCTTTTTAAAAAAACCTGTGACAAAAATGATATTTGCAAAATACTCACCATGCCTTATTATCAAATTCCTTGGATTGTCTACTTTCCAAAAAGGGGTCACTTGGGGGAGTGTTTGTACTATACTGGCATTTTAGGGCCTCCAAAACTGTGATAAGTAGTGAGGAAGTAATATGAGGAAATACAGCATGTCCATTTAAAGCCTGAAAGTGGTCATTAGATTTGGGGAGCATGTATGTGGGTAGACTGCCAAAAAGTCTCTCACATGTGGTATCCCCGTACTTGGGAGAAGTAGCAGAATGTGTTTTGGGGTGTAATTCAACATATAGCCATGACATACTTGAGCAATATATCATTTAAGTCACAACTTTGTGTAAAAAAAAAATGTGTAATTTTTCAAAAATTTGTGGCAAAAAATAAATCTGCCATGGACTCAACATGCCTCTCAGCAAATAGCTTAGGGTGTCTACATTATGAAAAAATGGATATTAGGGGGTGTTTGTACTGCTCTGGCATTTTAGCACCTCAAGAAATTTGATAGGAAGTCAGAAAGTAACAGCTGCATAAAATTCCAGTATCTATACCATAATAATCACAATTATGACAAATCACTGCTTGAACTATCTTGCTTTGCATGTAATGAGTCTATCTCATATATTAGTTTCACCATTTAAGTTGCAATACTGAAATAAATGAACGTTTTCACGATATTCTAATTTTTTCGAGTTTCACCTGTATACTCAGGCAAAAAAGTTAACCCCACTCCCCAAAAAAAACAAACAAAAAATGTGCATACTTGATGGACCACTCGTTCTTTATCTGCCATCACTTTTCTATGTTTCTATCAATGAGCTGGAGTGAAGGGACTGTTGTTGCAGTGTGCCTGGCTGGTTTTGCACTAGTTGGGAAAGAACCTGTCTAATCCACAGTGGCCCCTGCAGGGGTAGCGCTATACAACGTTTTATTCTGAACTTCAGTTGACTGAAATATAAACTTTCAGAAACATATTGCCGTTATAGTGAATGCAGAAACCAAAAGTGTACTGTGTGTGTTTACAACACCCTATAAATCTTACCAAATGTTAAGATTGATAAGATACAAGCGGCTCTATTATACTCTTATTCAAAGAGTCTACCATGCCCCATCTCCAGTATATGAACACGGGTAAACAGAAGGTTTTTCTTCCCACTCTATCAAAGCTCTGGGAATATTTTTATGTCTATTCAAAACTCATTCCACTATGATATCGCTCGACAGTTTTATTACCCAGCAGCCTTGAAACACAGCACTGTGTCTATTTTTCAAACAATTAAAACTTAGACACAATGCTGGGCCTATTTAGAGTACACCACACTTGGTTAATAAACACATATTTGACATGAGCTAAGGGAACTGACTTTTCTGGTTAAGGACAAACCTGTCAGTGTTCTAGGCTCTGGGATTTTTAAAACTTTGACAGTTTTACAGTTTGGCCTAAACAAATGCAATCTTTCACACGTAATGTCAAGAAATAAAGGTCCCTTTAGGATCACAGCAAAATCTACATCCCTGCCAGTGTATAAAACACAGCAGTAACCCCCCCCCCCCCCCCCACACACACACACACACACACACACTAGTTTTTTTAATGACCCTCATAACTTTTTTCTTGAGAGATATTACAATGCTATGATATGTTCTGAAGTATACTACATTATACATTTTTTTTTACAAATGATACACACTGGTAAAAAATGATACACACTGGTAATGGGTATTAAAAGATAAGTTCACCTTTGAGAATGTGTTACATGTTCCATCTGTTTTTAGGGTGGAACATGTAACATGTTCCCATGGCCGCCGCCGCTGCCCGACACCCCCTCCCTGTGACAAATAGTACAGGGGGAAGTCTCCCTGTACTATCTGTCAAATTTTAAAACATCTACTGATCACTGGTGCAATGCTTTCCAGGCTCCTGTAGACAAAAATAATAAATGCACATTTTTTTACCTCTCAAAAAATGGGCATTTATTATTTTTGTTTAAAAGGCGAACTTATACTTGTACTTATACGTGTTGAGGACTTCCTGCAGTACTCTGACCAAATAATCAGGTTATGTCGACAGTTGAATCAGTGAATAGTTCAGTGATCATGTCTCCTCCCTAGTAGTTAGGAGAAGGTCTCACTCTCCCCAAGTAAATCCCTAATTATGTTACAAAAATTCATCCCAAGGTGTGAGACTTCCATGTTTGCCTTGTTAATGGCTGTTATAGGCATACAAAGCTAAGAGCTCAGGTGCAAATATCTCACTGCTTGGCAGTTCCATTATGATACCCCACAGCATTTATTTTGTTTGTTTTCTTTATACATATATTTTTTCCAATATACTGAAAAAAAAACACACAGGAGGGCACAAACTCCTTGTGCTTTGCTATAGATATATTTATTAAATTCACCAAGACAAATGGATACTCACAGACTGATAAAAACAACTGCATGTAACTGGTGTACTTCAGCTGAACACGATGTAACCTGTCCTAGGACCAAATGGAAGAAGGCTGGCGTGATTCGGGGGACTGGCTCCCTTCCTCTGAGCCCTCCTCTGTGCTTTTTGCAGTATATTGAAGATTTCTTGGTCTGTGGAGGGATGCACCTGGAGAGGCATTGTGGACTGAAATACTGTTGAAGAAAACCCCTGGATTTAGAGCGGCAGTGTTTTTGGAGAATATATTGTTTCCAGATATATATGGTCTACTGACATGATGCTTGCCTGGGGTCTACTTCTGTTCTCTGACAGTAAGCAGGTTCAGGAAGCTGTAGAGAAGAGTGTATCACAATGATGTGGAGCTAAATTCTGCATCTTTCTTCCATGAACCCAGGGCAACTTGATGCCACACCCACAACTGGACCAGCAATGAGAGTGGTGGAGGGGAGTTTGGCTTGACAAACCTTTTTAATACTAAAGGGTCCATTAAAAAAGACTGGAACTGGGCTTTAAAATGTACACTGCTCAAAAAAATTAAAGGAACACTTTGTAATCAGAGTAAAGCATCAAGTCAATTAAACTGCTGGGACAATTATCTGGTCAGTTAAGTAGCAGAGGGGGTTGTTAATCAGTTTCAGCTGCTTTGGTGTTAATAAAATTAACAACAGATACACTAGATGGGCAACAATGAGATGACCCCCAAAACAGGAATGGTTTTACAGATGGAGGTCACTGACATTTTCTTCCCTACTCATCTTTTCCAACTGTTTTTCACTAGTTTTGCATGAGGTAATACCTGGACTCTACAGAGGATGCACAGGCAGTCCAACTCCTCCAGGATGGCACATCAATACGCGAAATAGCCAGAAGGTTTGCTGTGCCTCCCAGCACAGTCTCAAGCGCATGGATGAGATTCCAGGAGACAGGCAGTTACTCTAGAAGAGCTGGACAAGGCTGTAGAAGGACCTTATCCTATCAGCAGGACTGGTATCTGATCCTTTGTGTAAGCAGGAACAGGATGAGCACTGCCAGAGCCCTACAAAATGACCTCCAGCAGGCCACTGGTGTGAATGTCTCTGACCAAACAATCAGAAACAGATTTTATGAGGGTGGCCTGAGAGCCCAACAGCCTGTAGTGGGTTCTGTGCTCACTGCCTGGCACCATAGAGCTCTATTGGCATTTGCCATTGAACACCAGAATTGGCAGGTCCACCACTGGCACCCTGTGCTTTTCACAGATGAGAGCAAGTTCACCCTGAGCACATGTGACAGATGTGAAAGGATCTGGAGAAGCCGTGGAGAACGTAACATCCTGCCTGCCTGTAACATCATTCAGCATGACCGTTTTGGTGGTGGGTCAGTGATGGTCTCAGGAGGCATATCCATGGAGGGACACACAGACCTCTACAGGCTAGATAAGGGCACTATGACTACCATTAGGTATCAGGATGAAATTCTTGGACCCATTGTCAGACCCTACGTCTGTGCAGTGGGTCCTGGGTTCCTCCTGGCGCACGACAATGCCCAACCTCATGTGGCAAGAGTATGCAGGCAGTTTCCTGGGGGATGAAGGAATTGATACAATTGAATAGCCCCCACGCTTGCCTGACCTAATTCCAATATAACACCTCTGGAATATCATGTTTCGGTTCATCCGATGCCGCCAGGTTGCACCTCAGACTGTCCAGGAGCTCAGTGATGCCCTGGTCCAGATCTGGGAGGAAATACTGTACCCCAGGACACCATCCGTCGTCTCATTGGGAGCACACCTGACGTTGTCAGGCATTAATACAAGCAGGTGGGGGCCGTACAAACTACTGAGTACCATTTTGAGTTGCTGCTATGAAATTTCAGCAAAAACGGACTAGCCTGCTGCATTGTTTTTTCACTTTGATTTTCAGGGTGTCTTTGAATTCAGTCCTCTCTAGGTTGATAATTTTCATTTCCATCAAATGATGGAGCATCCTTACATTCCTAACACATTACCCAGTCCATTTCAGTATAGATATCCAGCATGATATTTTTCGTCATTGAGATCTGATGTGTTTTCAAAGTGTTCCTTTCATTTTTTTGAGCAGTGTTTTTTTGAAAAATGAGAGGTCAATACAAACTAAATGTGTTTCTTGACCAAATGTATTTATCTATGTCAAATGGTTGTTGTTCTAGATGTAAGTTTAAGAATAATAAAATAAAATGAAAATTTATATTTATAAACCATTTGGATCAATGCCCGGCTAAGTTATTGTGGATTGGAAGCAACTGATGTAAAGAAAACATAAAGACTGTCACGATCATATTATTCCTATAGCAATATACTGTATGTAAAATATAACAATATAGCCAAAGGCATTGGACATTAGACATGCATTGTAACAACAAGTGCTGTAAGTTAGCAGCTTGTAAAATATAAATTGGCTTTTAATGTACATTTGCTTCTTTAGTATATCTGTGATAATTAAACAAGTTAGGAAAAAAACACGTTTCACTATTTTCCTTGTTCCTGCTGTCTTCTGCAAGCTCTGCTGGAATTCCTAATTGTTTTACCATTTTCAAATTTATGCAATGTGTTGGAAAAGCCGGCTACAGATGTCTTTAGAAATAGGAGTCTTTAGTGTTATACAACACACTCTACTATCACTTCAGATGTAAATCTTACTAGCTCAAATCTAGGACATATACATTAACTCAAAATCTGTCTCCTAAAGAGTGTACACTAGTAAAATATGATGTTGCATATAACATACCTATTTAAAAAAATATTACCCTTAAAATGCCAGTATAGCATAATCAATAATAGGTTGAATTTTGTTCAGGCAAGTAATCTGAAGAGGATACAAAGGCTTCCTGTACTTGCTAACTTCTAAGGAAGATCAGTTAAACTCTTCTCCTGACAAGCCTCACCCACAAAGGTGGGGATCCCTCCAATTGCCCTCCTGAAACAGTCCAATTCTTCGAAGCCTGGATGAAATTTTTGGATTATCCAGAGTGTCTGTTCCCTTGTGCTATCTTCTCTCACAGGCTCTGTGCCGCTGAAGAAAATTATGATGTTGGTAGGCAGGAGGCATTGGTAATGAAGTTGGCATTTCATGAATGAAGGCTGTTGATACAGAGGCATTTCACATTATAATCATGTATATAGACCTTATTTATGTAGACGGTCAGTGTCAATAGACATTATAAGTGCCATACAAGCCAAGCACTAAATATGTCAAGGTTGATTTTCGTTCATAATCTTTAAAGAACTCAAACTCCCACCCAACCCCACCCAAGAGGAGCCCATCTTACCCACCACCAGTGCCCTAACTACCACCTCCTTAATTCTCTCCTGAGCTAACCCTGGCCCTGTCTAAATATCATCAGGAAAACATTCTGATCTCTAATTTGCTTCTTTAGTTATCATTTTACATGTCTGAAGCTGCATGACCGTAAGACAATGGCAAGCTTAGCTTCTGAAAAATCTTATAGCTAGCTTCCCACTAGGTCTAGTGGTGGTTCTTGAGAAAGCATGTAAGGATGTTAAATCCTGCTAAATTAAGTTGCCAGTAACAAATCTAAATGAGTGCAATAACTTATTTTTGCAGAATTTACCCATAACAATGCACTTAATAAGCTTGCAAGAGTGTCCAAAATACAGTGTGTTTAGAAGGAACCCTTGGTTCACTTCTTTCTCTGACCAACACTTCAATCACCCCTCCCATAGTGATGGATGCAGCTACAGGTGTAACTGGTGGTCTACATATCAGGAATATTTTAAGAGCAGAAACATTGTGTGCAGTGCAATTACAATCTAGTTCCAAACTTCCATATGGGCCACAAAGTGTTGGTGTCTACCTGCGATATTGCACTGCATTAGACCTCTGCTACTTAGGAACCAAAACTATTACATCACTGTGAAGATCAGTCCTGTCACTTTTAATGTTTTTGAGAATCTGCTACACTGTATAGAATACTGCATTCCCTCTTATTTGATGCAATAACTAACTGCTTCAGCTCCGCCCCATAGCAGAAATACTGCTACAGGGCGGCAGTTGTGGGCAAAATCACGTATATATATGTGATCTTGCATTTCCGGGTAGGGGGTGCGTGCACCCTACCCGCGCCGCCATTCACGGTCGAGGCTGTCAATCACCGGGTCCTGGCCGGTGATTACTCGCTGGTGCCCTGTGATTGCTGAGGATCTCTGATGGGGGGGGGAGAACTGTTAGTAAACAAAACAGTTCTCCTCCCTGTTAGCTCCTGCACACTGCTTTGCATGGCTGTGGACAGCATAGCCATGCAAAGCAATGTGCTTACAGTGAAGCACAAACACAGCACACATTGTAAAACGGCACACAGCACACAGTTAACTCTTAGATCGTCCCAGATGTTAACCCCTTCATGCCCAGTGTCATTAGTACAGTGTCAGTGCTTTGTATTAGCACTGATCACAGTATTGGTGTCACTGGGGATGTCAGTGACACCAAGTCAGTTCCCCCTAGTGTCAGAATGTCCCGCTATAAGTCGCTGATCGCCACCATTACTAGTAAAAACGTTTTTTAAAAAGCCCAGTATATATACCTCCATTTGTAAGTGTTATAACTTTCACGTAAACCAATTAATTTAGCAAAGACATGTAGCAATATATTTTGCCTAAAATTATGAGGAAATTAGATTTTTTTACTTTTTTTACTGGACATGTTTAATAGCAAAAAGTCAAAAATATTTTTTTTTTGTTCTCAAAATTGTCGGTCTTTTTTTTCTCATAGCGCAAAAAATAAATGCACAGGCGATCAAATGCCACCAAAAGAAAGCTCTATTTGTGGGAAAAAAAAGGACATAAATTTCATTTGGGTGCAGCATTGCATGACCGCGCAATTGTCAGTTAAAATAAAGCAGTGCCGTAACGCAAAAAATGGCCTGGTCAGGAAGGGGGGTATATCTTCTGGAGGGCAAGTGGTTTTTAAACATCTCCCTGATATATATAATTGAAAGGAATTTTGCACAAAGAACTGGAGTGCCATAAAAAAAAAACTTTCCCAATAGGTCTAATGGGAAGGATTTAGGGGCACCTCAATGGGGGATAATGTTAGGGACCTACATAAAGTGAATTCAGTAAGTCTAGTATTTGTGGTCCATGGATGTCTGCTTTTTGATAGGCTGTCGGGGACATTTTGAGCATTTTGTTCAATCTGTTTTCAGTCCCTCTCACTGTTTTCTTTTGGGACCTTCTGTTGCTTCTTCTCCAATTCTTGCTGATATCCCTCCTCCTGTGGGTGCTAATTTTATTAAGTGAAAATCTGCAGTGAAATAAAAAGCTAAATGCATTTTATTATTGAACCTGTATGATATATAATACAAATAAGAAATAACCTAAAAAATTACCTTATTCTGTAATGATGGAAATTCTGTATTTATGCAGTTCTCAGTCATGTGACCCAAAGCCTTGGCATATGGCATGAGATCTATGGTAGAGAACTTTGAATTACATCATTAAATTTTTCAGGTAGCAAGCACCCCATTTTATTTTTGTTTCTTTAAACTCACTATTCCCCTAATGTTTGTGGGTAGTTGTGAGATTCTAGGCTATGGTTTTTGACATCCTTCAGCTAGATTCAAATACATACAGGCTGAACATCTACATTACAATGAACAAAAAAGATGCTTCAGCTTCCAGTTTCCAGTTTTGATCTGGTTTATTTATGATGTAACTAAGAAAATTGCAATCATTGGCTTTCTGCCCAGGCACACAATGGGGGTAAAGTAAAGTCAATTTGCATGTTATTTCTGGACATAACCTCTCAGTAGGAACATTACATTTGATTTTGTTTTTGCTAGAAAGATTTTTTTTACAAATGTTAATTGAGACCAGAATACATATTGTTCTGTGCTTTATTGCCTTTGATGATCATTGCTGTATCATTTGCATGTCAGCCTTCTAGTCTGCTTGTATTTCAATTTACTGAAACGTTTAATTTCTACAGTCAAACTGTTTAGAGATTCTCCAGTTAAAAGTATTAATTATGTACTGTATGTGCATTAACAGTAGCCTTGCCCTCAGAAAACAAAGTTCTGTCTCAGATGTTGCTTATTAATTGCTTACCTCCTTAGACCCCAGTCTATATGGAGATAATGGTGACTTGCTGACATGACAAGTCACCAGGCAGTTAAAGAAATATTACAGGTATGTTAGTTTTTTACATAGTTACATGTAACTATGCACATGCCATACCTGTGGGATCTCTCTAGAAGCTGGAAATCACTGTAGTAGACACCACTACTATGGTGAACTCTACTGGCTTTCAGGTCCGGAGCCAAGCAGAAGGAAATGCTTTGTATTTTCTCAATTAATGCAAAATGTTCCCTGATTGGACTAGGTGGAGAAGCGGAGCAGTGATATCATGTTCTCCACCCCATCCAATTGGAAAATGCTTTGATAAGTGACCAATCTCCTGTGTTTAGAATGCAGAAGGCTAGCCACTTGGCACTGGATTTGGGAGCTGGTTGACATCATTGTAGTAGCAGTGTCTACTTCAGTAATTTACAGATTCTAGAGGGATCCCACAGGTATAGTATATACATAGTTAACTTGGTCCAAGCTGAAAAAAATGCCATACCTGGAATTCTTCTTAAATTCACCAAGAAGACACATAAGAGTCTAGTGATAGTGAGCTCAGTAATCTGTGCATGTGATTCTACTGGCCTGTTGGCTTTCCGGTCATCAGACAGCAAAGTTTGTGAAAGCGAGCTCAACTTCAGAACATACAATTGCCTTTGGTGCATGATAAGTGTGTGTAACAGATTTGTCATGACAAATAACATTGAATGACAGTTGCAACTTGGTCATCTTTGCCTAGCCACTAGTATAGTTCACATTTGTTTTTAAAATTCCTTGGTGACTTGGTGACCGAATGCTGTACTAAATGGCCAAACGTCCTTCACAGGGCACCACTCAGCATGGGACCTGGAAGCAAGTGGAAATCACTGGGAAAAAGGTATGTTCAGGGTTTCGTTTTCTGGTACAATAATTTTTATTGTGATGCAATGCAAACAGTGCATAGTAATTAAGAAGCATTTGTTTTCAGGGGAAATTAACAGATAAAACTTCAATAGCAAAATGTATGTTTTAAACATATAATATTACAGACTGACCAACCCGTACAACCCAGGGATGGGTCAGGGGAAGGAGCATGGGCCAGGTTAGAGGTAAAAGAGAAAGGCAGGGAGAGCCCCGAAAAAGAAAAAGCAGCACAGAGAGAAAGAAAACAGGACAAGGGCCAAGAAGAAGAAGAGAGAAAAATCGTGCATGCTAGCAAGCGGCAGAGTGATCGGGGACACCCATACTAGCCGGGGGCAGAGTCTGAAGGGCATTTGACCACCAGGGGTCCTAAACCTTCAGAAATTTGGAATGGGTGTCATGAAGAATACTAGTCATTTTCTCATGGACCATTAGGGTAGTCAAAATGCTCTTCACTTCCGTGAACCGGACAGAGGGATTTTTCCCAGCTCTGGCTATTGCCCGCTTGGCAGCTATAAACAGGTATGTGGCCAATTTCTGCTAATAGGAGAAGAGTCCCAGGATTGGACAGTGTAGAAGTTCTTGTCTAGCATCTTTGTGAAAAGGCACATGGAAGGAGGGTTGACTGAAGGCCGAAGACCCTAGACCAGAAACCCACTAAGCGGGGGCAGGTCCACCAGGTGTGAAGCTCATTCCCGTGCTGGCCACAGCCCCGAAAACACCTATCATTATAAGATGGATTCTAAAGCATGATACAGGCTGACACCCAGTACCAGCAGAGGAGGACTTTATAGGCCGCTTCCATAGTAGCCGTGTTGAAGGAAAATCTAGCCACATTGGACCAGGCTTTGCTGCAGTCTTTTAGGTCTATAGGGGCTGCTAATTCACGTGCCCACCAGGCAACATAAGGAAGGGATGTGGACTGTTCACCTGAGTTAAGGGAAGAGTAAAGCGCAGAAATAGTGCTACGTGCACTTGGAGAGTGGAGACAACTATGTTCAAAAGCTGTTTTATTAAACGGAAAAAAGGAATTGCGTCTAAGAGCAAGAATCCAGTGCTGTGGTTTCATGTAGTGGAAAAATTCAGCCAGGATTGCGTCATGTGTTTCATACCACACCACCAGGAAAAAACCTAGAATTGTTCTAGTCCTGGGGGAAAAAGAGAGATATTCAGCAGTGGAAGCAAGGGAAGAAATAGGGACATAAGGTTCCCAGAGTATTAGATGGCGTTCCAAAGGTGCAAGCTATGGGACATGAGAGGGCTCAAGGATGGGGGGCGCAGATTGGCGGAATGGGTGTGCAGTTGGGGATCTCCAAGAGTACCCACAGAGGGACATCTGATGTCACATGAAGCATGTTTGGAACTTCCAAACCTCTCAACCTGTGGGCATAGGGGACAGAGCGAGCTACTCTGGAGCATTTATAGGCCCAAATGAATTAGAGGATCATGTTCTGAAGGAGTCATAGAAAGAAGGTAGGGAGCAGAATTGTCAAGGTCTGAAAATAATCTAAAAGTTTGGGAAGAATGGTCATCTTGACTGCATGGATTCGGCTAATCCAGGATAGAGAGGGAAAGCGCCAGGTCTCCACAAGAGTGGTGACAGTGCGCAAAAAAGAAAAGTAATTGACTACAAACAGGGAAGAGTAGGCGGGCATCTGATGGATCCCTAGGTAGTCTAGAGAGGAGCTTTGTCCAGTGATAGGGAGAGGGCGTTTGAAGATTGTGGGGGTTGGCCTGAAGGCCAGAGATGGCAGCGAGGCGGGACAAGAGAATTTGTAAGTTAGGAAGTGTGGTAATGGGGTTGAAAAAACCCTAACCAAAGAAACTAATGGGGCTTTAAAGGTACCACACCATAACAATAAAAGTATAATAGAAACGTAAAAACAATAAAGAATAGAATTTGTTTGTGGCCCACTGGAGGGATTTTTGAGCCTGATCAGAAGTCAGGAGTTCCAGCTCCGCTAAAATTGCATCTTGGGCCTTTCAGGTCACAGCTGAAGGAGATGATTTCCAGACAGTGTCCACCGCTGAGAGTTGGGAAGAGAGCTCCCAAATTCGCCATTCCCACTCCCATTTCTGAGTGGAGGCTATCTGGATAAGGTGGCCCCGGAGGGTGGGTTTATGGGCCTCCCAAAGTGAGACTACCGATGACACAGAGCCTACATTGTCAGAAAAGAAGTTTTGAATGCGAGTATGAATATCAAAGCATGTGTCTTGCGCTGTCAGGAGCGAATCCTTGACTCTCCATTGGGAAGGAGGATGGGGGGGAATTGGAGATTGTTGCCGAGAATATCAGGGGGTCATGGTCCAACCAGGGTGAGGAGCGGATCATAATTTTGTCAATACAAGATAGCGAACAGAAGGGACTAGAACATGATCAATTCTGCAGAAGCTGTGATGCAGGTTGGAGTAAAAGGTGAGTTGTGTGGGTGCAATTCGCGCCAGGCATCTATGAGGCTGTGGGATTGCAGAAGTGCCCACATCTGGTCTTCCACAGATGGATCATGTGATGGGGCCATCCTGGGCACATAGCGTCTGTCGACCAAGGAGTCAAGGGCTACATTCGTGTCCCCCACAAGGAAGAGAGTCCCCGTGCAGTGACGCATGACTACCTGAAATAGGTGGTAAAAAAAAATCTGTGTTGGAAGCAGTTGGGGGCGTAGTATGTCATAGAGGTGACCTCCTGGCTGTTTAGTGTCCCTTGCAATACAAGGTACCTACCCGTAGAGTCTGCTATTTCATTTTTGCAAGAGAAAACAAGATTGTGTCGGAATGCGATGAAGACTCCTCTGTTTTTCAGGAGCAGAAGCTAAATAGAAAGTGGGATAATCAATACAGCTAGATTTTAGGGAGTGGAATACTTTGGACCACTTCAGCGGGGAGTTGAACCCATGAATATTATGTGAATAGATTTTTAGTGGGGTGGTAGTCATCGTAGTAGTAGAGCAGAAAGCAGCACTGGAGAGATCCAATGCCAAGACTCAATGACCCAGAGTCATTAGTGATCAGGGCTGTAGACTCACAGCATGCAGGTTTTAGAAAAGAAGGAAGAAAAAAGGAAGAAAGTAAAGCAGAGAAGGGGGAGGGAGGAGGAAGGAATGGAGAGAGAAGGAGGGGAGAGAATAAGCTATTTCAGCCACGACTGGAGTGGAAGTACAGGGTGGAGGAGCTCTGCCACTGGACCCATGGCTGCTCTTGACCCAATGAGCCACTGGGAGTCATACTAAGGAGGGTAAGGGCAGGGGGTGGTTTCTGCAGAAACAGGAGCTGGGGCTGCACCTGAAGAAAGGAAAAAAAGGTCGAGGAGGGAGGAAGAGGATGAGGAAAGATGGGGGTCCCACGGGAATTCAAGGGTCGCTTGAGGTGCCAACCAAAGATGCCAGGGGTAGTAGGACAGGCCTGGTCGGTGTATGCAGGAATGGGCAGGCCATCGATCAAGTTGCCAGCAGCCTTCAGTCCCAGCAATAGGCAGTGAGGTACTCCAACATCGGTAACCCACAACAAGAGGCATACAGGAAACATTAAAAACTGAAAATGTAGAGGCTCACAGGTAGAGGTCTAGAGGGTCAATAGGAAGAGAGGGGTCAATCTAGATCATCTCTGTTCTGGTAACAAAATCCAGGAAAGTGTGGGAATAGTGGGCGGGGAGGGTGCAAAGAAAAGGGGGAAGGAGGGGGACAGGTGGGAGGGAAAAAGAAGAGGGGGAAGGGAGGGAAAGAGGAGGGTGGTGGGGAAGGGTGAGGCAGGAGGAGGCGTAGGGAGAGGGAGAAAATCCAGACAGCTAGGAAAAAGGGGAGGGGGGAGTTGGTAAAGGCGAGGGAAAAGATATGAAAAGGGACGGCTGTGGAGGTGGGGGGAATATAAGTTACCCTATGTGCAAACCCCAAAGAGAATGAAAATGTACAATTCTGTCATCACAGCAAAATAAGATTAAACCTTCTCCTCTCAGGTCGGCCAACGTGGCCCGGTAGGAGAAGAAGGCAGTAGCAATCACATAACAAACAGTATAAACAACTTATAAGCAATATGCATTCCTGAGGGGGAGGATATATGCCCAACACTAAAGTCAGGGGGGAGGAGGCAGAAGAGCAAGGATCAGTTTGGGGGACCATGAGGGACGGGAGGGAAGAAGGTGCTGGGAGGCCATGGCCGGAACATGTCCATGGGCTGGGGGGAGGGGGTTGTGATTAGTGGGTCCATGGAGTAGGAAGTTCTGGTTAGTGGATTTCTTCACAAGGGGGAAGTCAAAGTCCAATCCTTCCCACAGTGAGCTTGGTGTAGTCTCAAGCCTTATGGACTAAGGTAAAGGGTTAGTGTAGACCCTGGGGGGCTAGTTAAATGTCAATAGCCAGTCACCAGGCAGTGGTGGGGCAGAGTGCAGTTTGAAGACCACGAGGCAGTAGATTTTGCTGGGCTTCGACAGTCCTCGTTAGGTGGTGGGAGTAAACGGAGTGAAGTGAGGACAGATTGTGCCTCTTCTGGTGAGCTTACTACGTGGCTCAAGCCCTTTAAGGATAAAGAAAGCTTGAAGGGGAAACCCCAGAGATACATGATTTGGTGGGCAAGCAGGGCTGAGGTGTAGGGCTTCATCTGTCGGCGTTTCACGATGGTAGTTTGGGCAAAGTCAGCCAAGACCTGGTAGCAGTGGCCTCCAATGAACCAGAGATCTGGCTTATCCCTGGCCACTTGCAGGAGATGGGCATGCATTATTATATATTTTTTTTAAATGCATGCTGTGTAAGTACCCTAATGTGACTTGGAATCAGCCCCTTGCAATCTCCTGTGCAGCAAAGCTCAGACAGAGAGGAAGAAGTGACACTAGGAGCCAGTCATTTGTTCTGCATTGCTCATGTGCTTACAAGAAGCATGCTGATAGGAGGAATGAGCAGAGAGAAATAGAGATGAGCTCATTGGTGTACCACTGCTGCTTTCACTGTCATAGGGTGGGGAGCGGACAAGACCTGTTGGGGTCCGTTCACCAGGCACAGCAGGAGGAATCTGCAGTTTTCTGAGTTTGGAATGACAGGTGTGTGTGAAGAGCTGCTCAGTTCATATATGCAATGAGGGCAACCATAGTTATCTGTGGCTGATCGTAGCTATTCGTACAGCCAGCAATTACCTGCACTGATCATGGCTGGACACAGACAGACTGCATTCAGCAAGGTACATCTGCCCCTAACGGCACATAATTACTGGCTGCAGGAACAGTTGCAAACAGTCACAAATAGCTACGGCCACCCTCAGCCTGTCATTGCATTGTATAGGCTGAGCTTCTGCAGCTCTTCACACACTAGTGTCACTCCAAATGCAGAAATCCGCAGATTCTTCACAAGGTACGGCATGCCAATCTCCTATGTGAATGGACCCTAAGTGCTAGTTTACATGAGCATTACTCTCTGAAAAGTGAGGTACTGTGACATTTGACAGCTGGCGTGCACTACCACACTGCATCCACATGCGTTGCACGCGGTTGTGGTGTGGCCTTATTCACTTATATGAGTTATTTTCCGTGGGCAGCACTGATCACTGAATACGATATGGAATTAATTATTGCAGCACCACAAAGCATAGCTGTCGCAGAAAGTATACAACCCTGTACGGCTAACTTTGTCCCAACCGCAAGTGTACACTTATCCTAAATGTTACTTAAAGTGATAATAAAGGCAATTCTTTTTTTTAAATAACAAACATGTAATACTTACCTTTTCTGTGCAGTGGTTTTGCACAGAGCTGCCTGGATCTTCTTCTCGGGTCCCCCGCTGGTGCTCCTGGCCCCTCTTTCCTGCCAGGTGCCCTCTGAGCAAGCACCTTTCTATGGGGTCGCCCAAGCATGCTCGCTCCTGAGCTGCTGCTTTGTGTGTCCATTCACACACAGAGCCATAGCTCAGCCCAGCTCCCCTCTCTTCTTATTGTCTTTCTGGGTGTGAATGACAGCAGCGGGAGCCAATGGCTTCCACTGCTGTCCCAGCCAATGAGGAGGGAGAGTCTGCGGAGAGCCGAGGCTCTCGTGCACATCGCTGTATCACAATTGGACTCAGGTTAATATTGGGGGGGGCTGCTACACACAGAAGGTTTTTTGCCTTCATGCATATCTAGAAAACTTGATCATTTAAAACCACTTTAACTTCTGCAAATTGAAATCCAGTCTCTTGCCTTGCCATACAAGCTTGCGCCATGCAGCACAACTCTCAGAAATGAATGAACAGAAATGCAGCAAAAATCCTTTAGGAGGTAAAACAGTCCATACATATTTTTTATAGTGTATTATTTTTCTTATTAATTTATTTCAGGTACTTATATAGCGCCGTCAATTTACGCAGTGCTTTATTTATATGCATATGTTGTACATTCGCATCAGTCTGTATGGGTTTAGTTGTCCACCTGGTGTTCAGCTTTAAGAATTCTAGGACTACGGAATACTGCAGGTTTTGTACAGTACCATCATTTCCAGATCAACCTTCATGAACCTTAATGTGTCACGGATTTTGATGCTCTGACATACAAGTACTTATGAGGGCAGCAATGTGACACACTGGCTGTGGGTGCTAGTACTAGATTCCATTTTAAACAAAATAAAATTTCACATTTATTTCACACCTCCTACCATCTTTTTAAGAACTTCTCCATGATAACCTGCTAGACATCTTCTGTCTGGTGAGAGGTGCCACTTGACTCATTATGGAGACTTCCTGGTACAAAGTCGTAGGTTAGCGTAGTTTTACTCTCCTATTACATTTGTATGTAATACTTAACACCCACATATGTAAGACTGCAGGTGACTTAGCTATATTTAGCTTTCTTTTTACGCTCACCCCTGCTGGACTGTTTTTACTCAACTACAACATTTATGCACAGCATGAAGAAGGGAACAAAAGGCCTGACACTGAAAGGTTAAAGTCCTCATTCACGCCGGACGTTTTTACAGCGGCTGTTTTTGGCTTTTGACGGTTTTTTCTACAACCAGTAAACTCCCCAGCATGTTATCCTATGTGTCCATGCACACATAGATTGTAATCAACGTTTTTTGGCAGGGACATTTTTTGGCTAGAAAAAAATAACCAGGACTAGTAGGTTTCTAGAGGGGTTTTTTAGCTGTAAATATGTTCTAACGCTGAAAAACATGGCAGAACGTGGGAAAACACAGTAAAACACCACAAACTGACATTTTTGGACTTTTTTTGACCAAAACAAAAATTTTTTTTTATAAAAAAAACGCTAAAAAACACAAACATCGAAAAACACGGGGAAAAGCCACTAAATGCTAATGCAAAAACGCTAAAAAAGCTGAAAAACTCACATGCATGGAGCCTAACCTTGTCAAATTGCTCCAGGCCAAGATGGGATTTAAAGAGAAACTTCACCCAGTATTTAAAAAAAAATCAAAGTCAGCAGCTGCAAATACTGTAGTTAATGACTTTTAGGCTCTGTTCACACAGGCGCAGGGGCGGACTGACAACTCATGGGGCACCCAGGCAATAGGGGATCATGGGGCCCCTGTGTCCTTGCCCAAACTCAAAAAAGCCTATGAAAAAGGTACCAGGGCCATCTCATGGGGACCCCTACTGACCTAGTGCCCAAGTTTCCAAATGGTCAGTCCGCCACTGCACAGGTGTGATTTCAGATGTGACTTGAAACATACAAAATCACATGACAGTGGTAATCACATTGCTTTCAATGGTCAGGTCAATGGCTCATGATGTTACACACCTGCTGATGTTCTCTGATGTGATGTTTCTTTGCCTATGAAATGCTTTTATATTTGTGTGTATATTTGTGGTTTTAAGCAATTCTACTCTATGGTCCTTTTCTCTTTCCTCCACTTAACCCTATTCAGAGGAGTGATCTCTGGATAACCAGTGAAGGACCCTGGAGATTATGGAGTTTGCAGTATTCCGTTTGTTGGCCTTGATCGGATGGTTTCCGCATTGTTGATCTTTGGAGATCATTACCATTTGGTAAGGGAACTGGCACACTTGATTTCAAAGTGGTTTGAGACTATTGCACATGGGTTTTCACTTATTTTTGAGATTTCACAAGTTTACTGTATATGGAATATACATTTTTTGAAACTTACTATTTTATTATGCACACGTTTCTGCTAAGTGTTCTGTGACGGACACTTTACCTTGTATTTTGATGTAAATTGTATATGAAGTTTTTTATTATGAGTAATGATCATATATGATTTACTACTGAATTTTTGATATACAGTATATGATTTTGATATATATTGGTTTAAGTAGTTGTTTTTATTCACATCAATGCAACTTAGCAGAGAGCGATTTTGGATAAGGTTCCTGTACTGTTTTGGTGCAATTTCAGCACTATTTTGGCCCCATAGAATATGCAAAACACTTCAAAGTAGCACTACATAATTGCACTGAAAGTTGGATCAAAATCAAATCGCAGACCAAGGCTTTAAAAAAACAGGTACTTACCAGCCCATGAAGTTCAGTATTGTCTTCACACTGTTGATTCTTCTCACCACTCCTGGATTCCTGGAGCATTTTGGAAAAAACTTGTAGAGGTGTGTATTTAAAAATAAAATTGCATAGCAGTTTGCCCAGTAAAATGTATATACATCTGTTCTGTTCAAATATGCAAAAAACAAATGTTATTAGGTTATTAAATAGCCTACAAATGTTTGTTTTTTTGCCCAAAACATACTGTATGTATATGCATTTTCTTTGGGAAAAAGTGCTACGCATTTTTTATAAATACACCACATAGTCCCCCCATAACCCCACACCTCATAATGTTTTGTTTTTAGCTGGCTCTAGTTAGATTGAGTTAGGTACCAACATGTACCTAAAGCCTGTTTAACAGAAACTTCAGCTTGTATAAGAACAGTGTGAACAGCAAGCATTTGCAGAGCTGTAAGCAAGCTTTGTTGAAGATTTTAAAGTTCCATTCATCTCCAGTTTGTAAATGTTGAACACCAATCCTAAAGGAAGTGCTGACTGCCACTTTAAGCAAGCTGCTAACAGGCTTTCAACAAGCTTCAACAATTCTGAAGCCTGCTAGCAGCTTGCTTAAAGTGCCAGCCAGCACTCCCATTAGGATTTGTTTTCAACATTTACAAACTGGAGTTGACAGGTACTTTGTCAAAGCTTGATGTTCACACTGGTCTTATACAAGTTGAAGCCCAAGTGAAACAGGGCGAACTGTTTCCCCTGGTTCACATCTGTGTGGGTGGTGCTGCTGCGGATCTGCACAAAAATCCAAACGCACAGAGGAATGTGGACCTGCGGGCGAGTGCTATTAATTCTAATGGCACGCCGCCTGCACTGGAGATCGCAACCGTACTGGGAACCGAGGTTCCTGCGTAGGCTGCATTTATTACAGAGCTGTAAGGCCTTGTTCACATAGGTGTATTACAGAGCTGTAAAGGCCTTGTTCACACGGCTGTATTACAGAGCTGTAAAGCCTTGTTCACACGGCTGTTTTACAGAGCTGTAAGGCCTTGTTCACACGGGTGTATTAGAGAGCTGTAAGGCCTTGTTCACACGGGTGTATTACAGAGCTGTAAGGCCTTGTTCACAAGGGTGTATTACAGAGCTGTAAGGTCTTGTTCACACAGGTGTATTACAGAGCTGTAAAGGCCTTGATCACACGGGTGTATTACATAGCTGTAAGGCCTTGTTCACACGGGTGTATTACATAGCTGTAAGGCCTTGTTCACACGGGTGTATTACAGAGCTGTAAGGCCTTGTTCACACAGGTGTATTACAGAGCTGTAAGGCCTTGTTCACACAGGTGTATTACAGAGCTGTAAGGCCTTGTTCACACAGGTGTATTACAGAGCTGTAAGGCCTTGTTCACACAGGTGTGTTACAGAGCTGTAAGGCCTTGTTCACACAGGTGTATTACAGAGCTGTAAGGCCTTGTTCACACAGGTGTGTTACAGAGCTGTAAAGGCCTTGTTCACAAGGGTGTATTACAGAGCTGTAAGGCCTTGTTCACATAGGTGTATTACAGAGCTGTAAGGCCTTGTTCACACGGGTGTATAAATGAGCTGTAAGGTCTTGTTCACAGGGGTGTATTACAGAGCTGTAAGGCCTTGTTCACACGGGTGTATTACAGAGCTGTAAAGGCCTTGTTCAAATGGGTGTATTACAGAGCTGTAAGGCCTTGTTCACATGGGTGTATTACAGAGCTGTAAGGCCTTGTTCACACGGGTGTATTACAGAGCTGTAAAGGCCTTGTTCACACGGGTGTATTACAGAGCTGTAAGGCCTTGTTCACACGGGTGTATTACAGAGCTGTAAAGGCCTTGTTCACACGGGTGTATTACATAGCTGTAAGGCCTTGTTCACACGGGTGTATTACAGAGCTGTAAAGGCATTGTTCACACGGGTGTATTACAGAGCTGTAAAGGCCTTGTTCACACGGGTGTATTACAGAGCTGTAAGGCCTTGTTCACGCGGGTGTATTACAGAGCTGTAAGGCCTTGTTCAAATGGGTGTATTACAGAGCTGTAAGGCCTTGTTCAAATGGGTGTATTACAGAGCTGTAAAGGCCTTGTTCACACGGGTGTATTACAGAGCTGTAAGGCTTTGTTCACACGGGTGTATTACAGAGCTGTAAAGGCCTTGTTCAAATGGGTGTATTACAGAGCTGTAAGGCCTTGTTCACATGGGTGTATTACAGAGCTGTAAGGCCTTGTTCACACGGGTGTATTACAGAGCTGTAAAGGCCTTGTTCACACGGGTGTATTACAGAGCTGTAAGGCCTTGTTCACACGGGTGTATTACAGAGCTGTAAAGGCCTTGTTCACACGGGTGTATTACATAGCTGTAAGGCCTTGTTCACACGGGTGGATTACAGAGCTGTAAAGGCCTTGTTCACACGGGTGTATTACAGAGCTGTAAAGGCCTTGTTCACATGGGTGTATTACAGAGCTGTAAGGCCTTGTTCACGCGGGTGTATTACAGAGCTGTAAGGCCTTGTTCAAATGGGTGTATTACAGAGCTGTAAGGCCTTGTTCATATGGGTGTATTACAGAGCTGTAAAGGCCTTGTTCACACGGGTGTATTACAGAGCTGTAAGGCCTTGTTCAAATGGGTGTATTACAGAGCTGTAAAGGCCTTGTTCACACGGGTGTATTACAGAGCTGTAAGGCCTTGTTCACACGGGTGTATTACGGAGCTATAAAGGCCTTGTTCACACGGGTGTATTACAGAGCTGTAAGGCCTTGTTCCCACGGGTGTATTACAGAGCTGTAAGGCCTTGTTCACACTGGTGTATTACAGAGCTGTAAAGGCCTTGTTCCCACGGGTGTATTACGGAGCTGTAAGGCCTTGTTCACACAGGTGTATTACAGAGCTGTAAGGCCTTGTTCACACGGGTGTATTACAGAGCTGTAAAGGCCTTGTTCACACAGGTGTATTACAGAGCTGTAAGGCCTTGTTCACACAGGTGTATTACAGAGCTGTAAGGCCTTGTTCACACAGGTGTATTAGAGAGCTGTAAGGCCTTGTTCACACAGGTGTATTACAGAGCTGTAAGGCCTTGTTCACACAGGTGTGTTACAGAGCTGTAAAGGCCTTGTTCACAAGGGTGTATTACAGAGCTGTAAGGCCTTGTTCACATAGGTGTATTACAGAGCTGTAAGGCCTTGTTCACACGGGTGTATTACAGAGCTGTAAGGCCTTGTTCACACGGGTGTATTACAGAGCTGTAAGGCCTTGTTTACACAGGCGTACTACAGCATACACCCATGCAATAGCCATGTTTGCCTGCATGGGGATGCTGCTCCCAGTTTGACAGCCATGTGGGTGCACGGCCCCGAACTCAGACAGTGTGCATTAGGAGCTGTGCACCCGCATGGCTGTCAGATTGGGATCTGGGGCTGTGTCCCTGCAGCTGCTGCATCCTAATTGACATGATTGGGGCTGCCTGCATGGAACACCTGTGCATCCCCTTGTGGGAAATCATGGCCCTCGTAAGGATCTACGCTCTAGTACACCCACGTGAACGAGGCCCAAGACAGTAGTAGCAACTTCTAAGCCTAGACAGCCTAAAGTACTTCTGCACAAAAATGTACAAACCTTTATTTCCAGCAGGTACTTCATATAAAGCAATTTTGTAATACTGAGCTTACTGCAAGTATGTTTTGCAAGGTTGGAGCTAGCTTGTGGTTTCTCTGACATCTCCCTAGATAATGATTACACCTCAACAACATTACACATATCTATTCTCACCAGTGGTTGTACCTCCGCAGTGACTCAGAACCATTCTGCTCTCTTTTATGAGTAATCAGAAATTTCATATGGCATTATGTGGCACTTGATAGGTAATATTAAACCAGGTCACTGTAAGGTACTTACAATAGAACCTATTCCCTGCAGGTTTTTACATTTGAATGCCACTTGACAGAAAGAGGTAGTGAATTATGTGTCTAGACAACTGCACTCCTACACAATATGACTTATCACATTTTGCATTCTGTCAGCCCACTGTTTCCTTTTTAATCCATCTGACTCCAATCAATTGTTGCAGAGAAGCAAAAGAGAAAAAATGTATAGTATGTTTAAGTTACACAACCCACATGTTCCACTTTCACAAAGGATCAAAAGGGCCTGTATGATGTAGAACCGATTACAGTGGCAACCACATTGCCCAACAATATTTTACTATAAAGAAAAAAAGAAAAGAAAAAAACTAGTATGCATTAACCCAAGCCTGCAAGTGTATCTTTACCCAGTTTCTCTTTTTTTTCCTTTTGCTTTCTGTGTCTCGTTAGAGAGATCTCCCCCCACAGCCCAGAGACACAACAGGAAGCGAAAGACGATCTCAGTAAAGTGAAAGGAGATCCCCTCTAGACAGTCTCTGGAATAGGTGTCTCAATTGGATGGTTTTTCTTCCCCTACTGCTCCAGTGACAACTGTAAAATCTTGGACTTCTCAACACTTTCTGTGATGAGGGTGATTATCCCCAGTGGGATCACAGACATCAGTTAAAACCTATATTTGGTAGGTGATGTAGGGTTGGACCTAGACCAGGGGTGGGCAAACTTTTTGACTTGAGGGCCGCAATGGGTTCATATATTGGACCCGGGGGCCGGACCAAGAGTAGATGAATGATGTGTATGTGTCATCCATAGTAAGTATAGTAATATTCCCCCATAGTAAGCATAGTAATTAATCCCCCATATAGTAATTCATCCCCCATAGCAATTCGTCCCCCATATAGCAATTCGTCCCCCATATAGCAATTCGTCCCCCATATAGCAATTCATCCCCCACATAGTAATTCATCCCCCACATAGTAATTCATCCCCCACATAGTAATTCATCCCCCACATAGTAATTCATCCCCCATATAGTAATTCATCCCCCATATAGTAATTCATCCCCCATAGTAATTCATCCCCCACATAGTAATTCATCCCCCACATAGTAATTCATCCCCCACATTAATTCATCCCCCATATAGTAAGTCCCCCATATAGTAAGTCCCCCATATAGTAATTCATTCCCCATATAGTAAGTCCCCCATATAGTAATTCATTCCCCATATAGTAAGTCCCCCATATAGTAATTCATTCCCCATATAGTAAGTCCCCCATATAGTAATTCATTCCCCATATAGTAAGTCCCCCATATAGTAATTCATTCCCCATAAAGTAAGTCCCCCATATAGTAATTCATTCCCCATATAGTAAGTCCCCCATATAGTAATTCATTCCCCATAAAGTAAGTCCCCCATATAGTAATTCATTCCCCATATAGTAAGTCCCCCATATAGTAATTCATTCCCCATATAGTAAGTCCCCCATATAGTAATTCATTCCCCATATAGTAAGTCCCCCATATAGTAATTCATTCCCCATATAGCAAGTCCCCCCTATAGTAATTCATTCCCCATATAGTAAGTCCCCCATATAGTAATTCATTCCCCATATAGTAAGTCCCCCATATAGTAATTCATTCCCCATATAGTAAGACCCCCATATAGTAATTCATCCCCCATATAGTAAGTCCCCCATATAGTAATTCATTCCCCATATAGTAAGTCCCCCATATAGTAAGTCCCCCCTGTGTCAATTCACTTACCTTTGCTCCTCCGCGCGTTCCTCTCGTATTCCCGCGCCGTTCTGGTCTTCAGGGAGGACTGTGAGAGAAGAGTTCGTCACGCTGCCCCGCCTACATCCTGGCTGCCCCGCCTACATCCTGACAGCTGCAGAGTCCTGACGCCCGAGAGGAGGGAGGGGGCGGCCATCCGAGAGGGGGGGCGGCCATCCGAGAGGAGGGGAGGGGAGAGGAGGAGAGGAGGTCGCCCGCCCGCCCGAGAGGAGGGAGGGGAGCGGGCGCCCGGCACACAGGAGAGCCGCATCTATTGTAAAGAGCCGCGGCTTGCCGACCACTGGCCTTGCGGGAGCCTAGCTCCGCGGGCCGGATTAAAAGGTCCGCCGGGCCGTAGTTTGCCCATTGCTGACCTAGACAGTGATCTGTGGCAGCGTAAAGTGGAATTAAAGCAGTATTAAACCCACAAGCAAGAATTTATTATATTGCAAAAATTCATTTTGTTTCATTTCAGATAGATTTGGTATGTTACTAATTTCATTTAGGCCCCTTTCACACAGGGCGGACCTGTCAGTGGATTTGCTTGCTCAGTGGGGGTTCTCTCCACTGATTCCCTCTGAGCAAGCAGATGACAGGTCTGTGTTTCCGCTCCGCTGCTGCAAAGCGGACACAGACACAACCCGCTGTCCTCTATGAGCGGTCAGATAGAAAAGGACCACCTGTCCTTTTCCATCCGACTGCCATCCCGTCCGATCCGACGGACGGAAGGGGAATGGATTCCCATCCCTTTCTTTTTGGTGGATCGGATTGGATGTTGTCGGGTATAAACAAACACATATCCATTTACACCCAGCGCTCCATAGAGGAGAATATAGGTTCCAATAGGGTCCACCTGGAACACGGGCAGGCGGACCCTATCGGAACGTCCACTTGAAATGGGCCTTAGTTGCATTTGTTACATTCAGATGATTCGTTTTCAGAATTTGTTTAGTTTAGCTTAGTTTAGTTTATTCGTTTTTGAATGGATTCACAATTTTCAGACGTATTAGCACTCGAATCAAACTGAAAATATCAATCTGAATTACAGTCATGGCCAAAAATATTGGCTGCCCCTGCTTTTCTGTCAGATAATGCACCACTGCGCCCAGAGAATTGTTGCAATTACAACTGTTTAAGCTTTCTCTTGTTTATTTATTTTTAAGTGTTCTTGCATGGCAAGACCACTCACTGTTATCTCACATATATATTCTTATTATTATAGCCAAATTTACCACCCTAACTCCTCCCACAGTTTTTACACTACATAGACAGTAATATACTGAAACGTGCGGATTGTTCCAGATTGGTGTGCTATTACTTTGTGGAACGTTTCGCCGAATGGTTCACGAAATATTGGTGTTTTTGTGGTGAAATTGGTCCCATAGGAATGAATGGCGGAATGTTCAAAACTAGAGTGGGAGCTGAAAAATCAGGACATGATTTCTAAACTGCCATCACTCCCTCGTTTTCAAGCCCACCTACACAAATCTTATATCAAAACGTTCAACTATCCCTGCTGCCACTAAAAATGTCCATGGCTAAGCCATAGTCCTGATAATTTTCACAATATGACCATGGTGGAGGCAAGAACACTTCACACAATTTCCCCAGAAATTGTAGCTTTTCTAGTCTTTGTATTGTATGACACAAAAAAGTGGAGAAACAAAAAGCAGTTTCCCTGCTGTTTTGGGTTTGCTTTGCTGCTTCAGGCACTGGATGTCTTGACTGTGTGCATGGCATTACGAAATCTGCCGTCTGCTGTGTCCTTACCATCCATGACTTATCTGCTGTCAGCAAGATTCTCACTGTCAGCAGAATGTAAACAAAACAAATGCTGGTTTAAATGCTTGACGTCCAGCCACTGTAAAAAAACAGCCACAAGGTGGCACCGCTGGGCAAAATCACGGTTTAAAACGTCATTTTGCCAAACAGGTAGGGGGCGCGTGCCCGCCCTACCCGTCCCACCGTTCGCGGCCATTACCGGTCATTACCCGCCGGGTCCCATCGATTGCCGGCAAACAGTGACACAGAGCACAGCTGCATTGTTTACAATGCAGCTCTGCTCCCTGTCAGCTCCTAACACACTGATCCTGAGAGAGGAGTTTATCTCTCGGGATCAGCATGTTCCCGTGAAGTACACACCCCCGCCCTCTAGTAAAACACTCCCCTCACACAGTTAACCCTTTCATTGCGTAAAAAAAGTTAACCCCTTCCTCCCCAGTGCCATTAGTACAGTGTCAGTGTTTTTTTTTGCACTGATCACTGTATTGGTGTCACTGGGGATGTCAGTGACCCCATGTCAGTTCCCCCCAGTGTCAAAATGTCTGCTGCAGTCCCGCCATAAGTCGCTGATCACTGTCATAAATCGCTCATCACCGCCATAAGTCGCTGATCGCCGCCATTATTAGTATAAAAAAATCCCAGTATCTTTCCCGCCATTTGTAAACGCTATAACTTTCACATAAACCAATTAATTTACATGTATTGGGATTTTTTTTAGCAAAGACATGTCGCAGAATACATTTTGGCTGAAATTTATGACGAAATTTGACTTTTAGGTTTTTTTACTGGACATGTTTTATAGCAAAAAGTCCAAAATATTGTTGTTCTTTTTTCTCAAAATTGTCAGACTTTTTTTTTATAGCGCAAAAAATAAAAAACGCACAGGCGATCAAATACCACCGAAAGAAAGCTCAATATGTGGGGAAAAAAAAGGATGTAAATTTAATTTGGGAGCAGTGTTGCATGACTGCGCATTTGTCAGTTAAAATAACGCATTGACGTAACACAAACCGCTTCTGTAACCACTTCCTGACCGCTCTATAGCAGAAATACTGCTACAGGGCGGCATGCATGTGCAAAATCACATATATATATATATGATTTGCGCTCCCTTGGTTTTCATGCCCCTCCCAGATAGTGTCAGATTGTACACCAGTCATCACATTGAATGGTTATACCAGAATGATGCCTACAGCTGCAGGCATCATCTTGGCATCGTTTTTTTTCAGCTGGCGATCGGCTTTCATGTAAAAGCAACCCTAGTGACTAATTAGCTGCAAGATTGCTTTTACAAGCAGCGGGAGATGATCCCCCCCCCCCTCCCCCGCTGCCTTCCACTGCAGTCAAGCCAAGCACAGGACCCCAAAATCCAATAAGCACCTTCAGGCTTTTAAAGGACTTTATTTCCTCATTACACTTCCAGACTACCTATCACAGTTTCGGAGGCCCTGAAATGCCAGGATAGCACCTAACCCCCCCAAATGACCCCTTTTTGGAAAGTAGACACCCCAAGAAATTTGATAAGAAGCATGATAAGTATTTTGCAGATCTCATTTGTTGCCATAAGTTTTTGGAAAATGAAGTAAAAAAACAAAAACATATTTTTTCTATTTTTTTTCTATTTCAAAACCTTGTGAGAAAAAATGAGATCTGCAAAATATTCACCATGCCTCTTTTTACATTCCTTGTGGTGTCTAATTTCCAGAAAGGGGTCATTTGGGGGGGGGTTTGGTGCTATCCTGGCATGTCAGGGCCTTCGAAACTGTGATAGGTATTGAGGAAGTGAAATGAGGAAGTTACGCTAGGCTCCCAAAAAATCTCACACATGTGGTATCCCCATACTCGGTATAAGTAGCAGAATGTATTTTGGGGTGTAATTGCACATATGCCCATGGCTTGTGCGAGAAATAAATAATTTAAATGACAACTTTGTGTAAAAAAAAAAATGCTTTTGTCATTTTCCAGAAACTTGTAGAAAAAAATAAATCTTACATGGACTCAATATGCCTCTCAGCAGATAGCTTAGGGTATTTACTTTCCAAAAAGGGGTCATTTGAGGGTGTTTTACTATCCTGGTATTTTAGCACCTCAAGAAATGTGATGGGCAGTCAGAAAGTAAAAGCTGTGTAAATTCCATTATCTATGCCATAGTTTGTGGATGCTATAACTTTCACACAAAGCAATAAATATACACTTACTGGGATTTTTTTTAACCATAAACATGTAGCAGAATACATTTCGGCCTAAATTTATGACGAAATTTTAGGTTTTTTTGGATATTTTTTATCACCAAAATGAGAAAATATTGTTTTTTGAAAAAAAAATTTTTTTCTTCAAACATTTGTCTGTTTATAGCGCCAAAAATAAAACGTGCACAGGTGATCAAATACCACCAAAGGAAAGCTCTATCTGTGTGAAAAAAAGGACATAAATTTCATTTATGTACCGTATTGCATGATCGCGCAATTGTCCGTTAAACTAGCGCAGCGCTGTATAGCAAAAAAAGGCGTACATTGCAGTATCTGTACTATAGTTTGTAGACGCTATAACTTTCACACAAAGCAATCAATATACACTTATTGGGATTTTTTTTACCAAAAACATGTAGCAGAATACATTTTGGCCTAAATTTCGAACTAACTAAATAAAAAATATAGTTTTTCTTCCAAATTTTCAGTCTTTTTTTGTTTATAACGTCAAAAAAAAAAAAAGCGCACAGGTGATCAAATACCACAGAAAGAAAGCTCTATCTGTGTGAAAAAAAGGACATAAATTTCGTTTGGGTGCAGCATTGTATGACCGCGCAATTATCAGTTGAATTAGTGCAGCGCCGTGTAACAAAAAGAGG
Source organism: Staurois parvus (assembly GCF_062004578.1). Lineage (NCBI taxonomy): Eukaryota > Metazoa > Chordata > Amphibia > Anura > Ranidae > Staurois > Staurois parvus. Next base: position 1,061,036 of record NW_028318824.1, on the reverse strand, counting down.
CCTGGTCATTAAGGGGGGTAAATCCTCAGTACAATAAATAAATAAAGAAAAAAGACACACACACACCATAGAAACGGCATTTTGTTAAAAATAAAGAAAACGAGAAACAAAAGTCCAAATTCAATCACATCCTTCAGCACTGCATATCCATTGTCATTCACAATGAATGACGACCTGCTGCAACGATCCTCTCCCACCAGACTCTTGCTGCAAGTAACAGCTCTTCTGCTGGCAGCTGAATGTGAACATACCAGCAAACTGATGTCATTGATCAAATATATCCATACCTTCCAATGTCCCTTATTTTGAGGGACTGTCCCTGATTTGGAACAAAGTCTCTCTGTCCCTCTTTCCTCCTCATTTGTCCCTCATTTTGGTCTAATCTATATAGTTGTATATAAAATTCACTATTTATATTTCAAAAAGTTTTTTCTAGTGCTAAATCTTTCATCCAATTTTTAAATTGTTGCATTTGTAAACTTAAAAAAAGCACTTGTGGGTTTAACTAATCTTTTTTTTTTTTATAATTCTCCTTTAAGGGGGTGTGGCAGGGGATTTGTCCTATGCCTACATACATTTGCTAATAGGTGTTCCTCATTCAAAAAGTTGGGAGGTACAGTATGTATATCTGGCCATTTTATTTGCCCATTCACAATCAGTAAGCTGTGAACAGCTTAGTATCTGGTTGAAGCCCTGGTTGACTTGAATCCCAAAGCCCATCCCACTTAGAAGGTTCTCAGAATGGGTCTGGTCACATGGAAGATTTTTGGAGGTGGATAAGAATAGCTGTAAATAAAACTTTGATCTCATCATCTAGATCTTTTGGGTTTTGTAGACTCCAGATCCCAAAGTTTACAGTTCTTTTTTTTGTTCGTTTGTTTTTTTATTATATCTTTATTGAGTATTTTCATTTTTTCCCCATTCCAATATTTAAAACCCTACACTTTCATCATTATTACATGAGAAATACATACCATTCCCCTAAATTCCCCCACCCTCAGTCCCTCCCCCCAAATCCCACCACACACGCCAATTTCCCCCGATCCATGTAATTCTGTCCAGATCTTCCCATCCTTTCCTATACATCACTATATCTCTATACTTTAATCCTCTTTCCTGTAATTTTCAGTTCAATTCTCCTACATCAATCTAACTGAGGCTCCCACCACATCCAGATATTCTTTAGATGTCTTAAAATCATACCAACTAATCCATTCTTTTCTAAACTTTTCCATTTTATCTTCATCTATGTGGTATAGCTTTTCCATCTTATTTATATAGTCAACTCTATCAATCCAGTCTCTTAATGTTGGGGGGTCCTGTGCCTGCCAGAATTTGGGGATATGTCCCTTGGCTGCACTAATTAAATTATATAATATATTGTTTTTGTATTGTTTCACTGGTATTTCTGATCCATAGAACAGACATCCCCATGGCTCTTTCTACATAGTGATCCCCAAAATCTCTTGTATAACTTGCCATATATATGCCATAGTTCCATTCAGTCCACATCCCCTCCAACACAGTGGTGATACCTTTCCCCACATTTGGTGTACATTACCATCTGGTTACACATTTATAGTGCATTTCAATCATGTTCATGTTCATTGCCCCATGTATCAATTTGCACATTTTGTCTTTCTGCTGTTCACTTATTTTCATTCCCAGCTCCCTTTCCCACTTCTCTAAGAACAGTGGAGGGCCCACCCCCATCAATTTGATAAGAATCTTATATACAGTATCTTAGAAGTATAATGCTTTGGAGCTCTATCAGAGCTCAGCATTTTCTCAAATGGGAGCATATCCTCTGGCATCCTCAGAGGCTGGGGAAGCTTTAAAACAAAATGCCTTAATTGATAATAATTCATTACATCTAGTACAACAAATAAGTCTTTTTTCTTTTTTAAATCCTGAAAAATGTACAACTCCCCCTTATTTACTATGCCCCTTCACCATGCATCTTCATTTTTGAACCACTTCCCTGAAAAACTCCTTCCCCACCAACGGAATTAATAAAGAATTATACTTCCACCCCATATGCTTGTGTATTCCATCCCACACTCTTAAAATCTCCCGTGTTAACGTGCTACTAGTTTCATCCATAGTGCGAAACTTTAGTAGTATCCAAATAATCTGAAGACGTGCGTTCCTAAAATACGTTCCATTTTAATCCAACTTTTCTCCAGTGAATTATAAATCCAATCTACTACTCGTGACAACATCACTGCAATATAATATGTCCTAATATTAGGCAAATTTAATCCCCCTTTCCTTTTATTATTACACAAAACTTCATATTTAATTCTTGTTTTTTTATTATCCCAGATATACAGGTGAAACTCAAAAAATTAGAATATCGTGAAAAAGTTCATTTATTTAAGTAATGCAACTTAAAAGGTGAGGTTTTCATGAGCTGTAAGCCATAATCATCACAAACAATTATGACAAATCACGGCTTGAACTATCTTGCTTTGCATGTAATGAGTCTATCTCATATATTAGTTTCACTTTTTAAGTTGCATTACAGAAATAAATGAACTTTTGCACGATATTCTAATTTTTCGAGTTTCACCTGTATTTAAGTATTCATTTTTTTATTATCCCAAAAAAGGATCCCGGTATATAAACAGGGAGCATATGAAATTTATACAGGATTTTGAGGACTATCACCATCTTAACCAGATTTATCCGGCCAATCCAAGAGAACCCTGCCCCTTGAAATTCTTCTCAGCTCTTCTTTTAGTTAATTTATTAATGGTATATAAATTTGCCTGATATATATTTTTTATTGAGGGGGTTAACTTTATTCCCAAATAACCTAATTCCTTCTCCCTCCTTTTGTAGGGTCTGCTTTTCTTTCTTTGATATGTTAACATTCAAAATCTCTATTTTCAGGATTGAGAGCTCACCATATTGTTTCAATAGTCCCATTAGATTGGGTAACGTTAATCTGGGTTTCACAATATAAAACAGCATATCATAATTCCTCTAACGTCTAAACTGTTTCTTTCTGTCACCAGTAGAGGTTCCAGGGATATAACAAATAACAGCGGGGATAGTGGACACCCCTGTCTTGTGCCATTATACATTTTAAAAAACCCTGAAAGGGATCCATTTACCTTAACCGCCGCTGATGGACTATTATAAAGCTCCTTTATCCACTTTTTCATCCTAGTCCCTATTCCTAAAACCTCCAGCATACTTATCATAAATCCCCAATCCACCCTGTCAAACACCTTTTCAGCATCGATCGACAGTATGATTGTCGGCAACTTTTCTCTCCTTACTTTTTGTATGAGGAGTAGTGATCTTAAACCATTGCCCCTTCCTTCTCTACCTGGGACAAAGCCCACCTGATCTAAGTGTATCCATTCTGGCATCAACTCCTTTAATCTAGTAGCTGATTTCACAAAGAGTTTTGTGTCTCTATTTAATAGTGCTATAGGTCTATAACTAGTGCATTGTGAACAATCCTTCCCTTCTTTAAGAATGATTGTTATATATGCTTGTACAGATTCTTCTTTTATTCCCATTCCTTCCCCTAGGCCATTCATATATAGATCCAGTTTAGGTATCAATAAATTTCCAAACCTCTTATAATACCCCACCGTATACCCATCGGGTCCTGGACTCTTTCCTTCCGCTGTACTTTTCAGGGCCATATTTATCTCTTCCTGGGAGTTACTCGTTCTAATGATATTAGCTTTTCCTCTGATACTTTTGGCAAATCTGCTGCTGCTAGATATTCCCGTCTTTTCCCTCTCTTTATTTCTTCTGTTACCTGCGAATTCTTGAGGTTTACATCATACAGCCTACTATATTTTTCTGGCATGTTTTCGCAATATCAGTGGCGGAGTATACCATTTCTCCTTTATCACCTTTTATTTATTTCAATGTAATTCATCGATTTCATTTCCTTCAATCATTTCATCAGATATTTTCCTGGTTTATTCCCCCACTGGTAGCTTTTCTTAGAGACCCTATTAAAAGTCTTCCTCATCTCTTGTTCCAACAGATCCTTTAACTCTCCTCTCTTAAGGATGATCTTCTGATGTATCTCTGTATCCTGTCTCTTTTTATGTTCTTGTTCTAATCTATGTAACTCCTCCATGAACTCCTTTATTTTTCTCTCACGATCTTTCTTTTTTTTGGTCCCAGCCACTATCAAAATCCCCCTAATGTAAGCCTTATGTACCTCCCAGATAGTAGCCATAGAAACTCCTTCAGTGTCATTCAGGAGAAAAAAATTGTTCTATTTCATCCCTTAAACTTTTCTCTATTTTGGGTTCCTGTATAAGCCTCCCATTTAATCTCCACATGGCCATTTTATTCCCATCTCCTCCTACCTGTAGTCGCACTGTAACAGGTGTGTGATCTGAGATAGACATAACTTCTATATTATTATTATTATTACATCAAGTTTATATAGCGCCAAAGGGTTTGCTCAGCGCTGTACAATAGGGGGGACAATACATGGCACAGTACAACAAAAACAGACAGGGTACAATGGGTAAGAGGGCCCTACTCTTTCAAGCTTACAATCTAGGAGGGAGGGGGTAGTGGAACGATAGGAAGTGGCTGAGGGGAATGAAGTGGCTGAGGGGGATGAAGTGGTGGGAGGAATGAGGGAGAATGGCCGTTAGGTGAGGGTGGGGTAGGCTTCCCTGAAGAGATGGGTTTTGAGGGAGTGCCTGAATGTGGGGAGGGAAGGCGACAGTCGGATGGATTGGGGCAGTGAGTTCCAGAGGATAGGGGAGGACCTGGAGAAGTCCTGCAGTTGTGCATGGGAGGAGGAGACCAGGGAGCAGGATAGAAGGAGGTCCTGTGAGGAGCGAAGGGTACGGGTAGGGTGGTACTTGGGGATCAGGTTGGTGAGGTAGTCAGGGGCAGTGTTATGAACGGCTTTGTAGGTCAGGATTAGAAGTTTAAATTTGATGCGTTGGGCAATCGGGAGCCAGTGGAGGGAGAGGCAGAGGGGGGTGGCAGAGGTGGAGCGGGTGGTGAGGTGGATGAGTCTGGCCGCTGAGTTCAGGATGGTCTGGAGCGGGGAGAGCCTGCACTTGGGTAGGCCAGTGAGAAGAGAGTTGCAATAGTCAAGGCGTGAGATGATGAGGGAGTGTACAAGAAGTTTGGTGGTGTCTGGGGTGAGGAAGGTACGTATCTTGGCGATATTGCAGAGATGGAGCCTGCAGGTGTTTGTAAGTGATTTGACATGAGGCAGGAAGGAGAGGTTCGAGTCGAGAATGACGCCAAGGACTTTATTAGATTTAACCAAAGACTCCAATTGTTTATGCTTGATCATAATATAATCCAATTGTGAATACAATCTGTGTGCTAGAGAGAAGAAGGTATAATCTCTTTCTCTGGGATGTTTCACCCTTAATGTATCTATTAATTGACTTTGATATAACATCTTTTTTTAAGAATCTTCTTTTTTTCATCCTCCTCTTGGCGCATTTAAAGTTGTATCCATCCATGGATCCAAATATAAATTAAAGTCCCCTGCTAGGATCAGACAACCTCTCTTAGTCCATACTTTTCCCAAACACTCCCTGCAAAAATACCTCTGGATTTTGATTCTGCAGTATATGTTAGCCAATGTATAGTTTTGTGCCTGCATTTTCTCTTACACACAAATACCGACCTTCTGGGTCTACCAGTCTCTTCTCTACATCAAAACCTGTATTCCTCAAAAACCCAATTGCTACTCCCTTAGCCCTCTTTATTGTTAAGACTGCATAATACCAGGTTGGATAATACCTCGAGTATAGCCTAACGTTGGATTCGTATGTTAAATGTATCTCTTGTAAGAACACTGCATCTATGGAATGTTGATGGATTTCTCTAAGTATCTTATGCCTTTTAGTGGGAGAATTTAAACATTTTACATTATAGGTTATGAGATTAATCCAGCTCATACCCATTTAACGTTTATTTTCTTATTCTGCATTTCTATTCAAAGGGAAGGGAATATATACCACTAATATTATGGACCTTCCTCCTACTCCTGCCCTCCCAACCCTCCTCCCCCCGCTACTTCTCCTCCCCCCTCCCCCATCATATTCGTAAAAAAACCCTTGGCAACACTTTGACCTGGAATCTGACGTGAGGATCCCCCACTACTGATTCCTATTCTGGGGTACAACTCTGAACATGTGCACCTGGATTTATTCCCAGTTCTTGACATGGGGTTAACATCTAATTGCCAATTTAGCCTCCTGATGCCCCACCCACTCTATCTAACCACTTCCTCAGCGACTTCCCAGAAGTACTAGAAAGTCGGGGAGTGGGGGGGGGAAAGGATTAATAAGAGGGAAGGGGAGAGTGGGAGGAATAAAATTTACCACCCCCCCCTCTCCAACCATCCCCCCATCTTTCCTGTGTACTCTCTCAATCTTCAACGGGTCTGAAACTGCTCTACCTATTATTGGGTTAAACACTTTTCTCATTTTTTTCTCTAAGGTCCTCCTTGTGTGCATCTTCTAGTTATCCTCGGACCCTTAGGTTGTTTCTTCTCCCTCTATTCTCTTGATCCTCCAGCTTAAAAGAGAGCATCCTCTGTTCCCTTCTCATCTCCTCTATCTGCTTCTCCAGATTAATACTCTGCTGGGCTTGTATCTCTATTTTCTCCTCTACCTCTTCTACCCTTGTTAACAATAGACCCAAATCCTTGTGAAATATCACCATTGCATTTCTAATTTTGCAAACATTTCCGCCATTTCTAATCTTGTAGATATTTGTGATATTTTGCTTTGTTGTTCCAAAACTTTTTGATCGTTTACATTATCGACAATTATAGATTCATTGTTCTCATTCCCTTCCCTTGCTCCAGATGGCAATCTATATTGCTCACCATCATATTTTCTACTTCCTTCCTGTTGTTCCTCCATACTTTGTACCTATTGTACTAGTGTTTGCATTGGATTGCAGGGTTTTTACTCCCCCCCCTTTAACGGGTCTGTTCTTCATGTTGACTGACCAGAAATTTTAACTTAAAGTTCAAAAAAACGTATTGTCAGATCTGAGGAAGGGAAAAAGAGAAAGAAAAATTCCCTCCTTTCTACTCCTCTCAGGGAACTTGTACAGTCCTGGATAGCTTTAAATGTGCTTACGTTCTTTATATCAGTGCTTAGCATCTGTACTCTTCACATTCCTTCATCTTCCAACCACCTGGCTCCACTACTCAGGTATACATTTACCAATACAGAGACAGTGGGAATTTACATATTCAGCCGTTACTCACGGCAACTCACCATCCCTTTCAGAGGTCCCGGGTTGTGTCCTGAGGGGGGTCTGGGCTGTTACTTGCAGTGCCTTGTCTTCAGATGCCTCTTGCTCTTTCAGTCTCCCAGGTTATCAGCTTTCCTCCTGGCCGGTGGTGTGTCTAGCCACTTAGTTGGCACAGCCCCATGTTTGGCCGCCCTGCCGAGGTCCTTCAGGCACCTCTGACTCCTAACTCTCCTCCAGGATGTGTCTCCGTCAGCGGGTGCAAGACCTGCCGGAAGTCGGGATCTCAACCCCTTGCTGCTGCAGCATGCTGTGCTTACCAAGCTCCTACCGCCACCAACCACCACACTGTCCTCGCTAGCCCCGCCACCGGACCCTGGCCAGAACTACCAATTAGCACAGGTAAGCTCATGGGGAACCAGTCAGGGGCAGACCGGCACAGGCTGCATCCTCAAGGTGGGCATCAGGCGCTCCTGTAATCAGCGGCCTCCTGGCACCATGTTCAGGCCCCTCCCAAACTCCCACTTTGCCTAATAATTGTTTTTGCATTTTTTTTTAAATGTCACTCAATATCTGCACATGGAAACTAATTTACTACAAAGTCACCACGCAGCAGTGTGGGAATTTGAACTCATGACCTCATGCTTGCAAGCCCAGTGCCTTAATCTCCCTAATGTATACACACATAGATATAATATTGTCTTTTTATTTGCTGATGTTCTCAACTCCCTTGTTTACAGTGATTCTCACCCACCTCCAAAGCAATAAAAACATGACAGAGGTTCCACATATTCCCTATGTTTTCAAAACTTCAAAAAGTTTTGGCTAGAAAATACAAATTAAAAGCCTTAATCTTCTAAACCTTTCTAAGGCACCACTGAATATCCCATCAAAAGCAGTACGTGAATATAAGCATGTGTACATTGACCTTTGCAGTGTATTGTGTATAAGCATAAATGACATATAAAATCCTCCAATGTTTTTTTTGTTTTAATTATAAACCAACAGGGTTTAAAAATCTTTCTCAAACTATGCTGCATGTATATCAGTATACATTCCAAGCAGAGACAACATATTATTGTTTGAATACAGCAAGTGTGAGAAGACTACATTGCAAGATTTGGCAGGTTCACACCCATCATTATAGCACTAATGTGATATGCGTGGAAAATTGAATGATTTTGGAAATCTGCTTATGAATTCCACAGACCAAGTGATCTGGAATTTGTTAGGAATAGTGTACACATAATCCACTAATGACATTCATGCATATAAGATGCTGCTGATAGCAACTTCAGTTTCTACAAATAGTGCAAAATTAGAAACTTGCTGTATGAGTTTATGAGTAAATACTTTTAATGGAGTATACATTGGCAGGGGGGGACTAAAGCTGGCCATGCATGGATCGAAATTTGGCTGGTTCAGCAGGAACTGACCAGATTTTTATCCATGTATAGCCACTGCGGTTGAACAGAAATCAATCCATATATAGCCAGTTGAAAGAGGGGTGACGGAGGGTTTTTTTAACATTTGGATTGCCCCCTTCGCGCCCAAGGGTAAAACAAATCTAAATGCCTAAGCCCAATTTTGCAACTTTGATATGTGCTAGTAAATCTGTAGATATAAACACAACTACTTTGTGCATCCAAGTGGATTATACCTTCTTTATTTCAGGACACATTGGGCTTTCATTTGGTGGTGAATGGTAATGGATAACCCCCTATTTTTTAATCAAAGGAAAACTGGCCTAAAATAGTTAACAAAAAAAATATTAATATAGCTGTATATTTCTTGCTACTACCATAACCAAACACCAAAGAACAACTCAAAATAAATTCTCCTGCTCCTGACAATCACAGCGATACCACATATGTGTATGTTAGTTGTTGCCCAGAAACAATAGTATGTATTTTGCTTTTTTATCCTGCCTAAAATACACTGACACTAACACTAACTGACACTGATACTAATTTAAAAAAATCCTGACCAAAAAAAAAAAAAAAACACTGGACCCTGACCTTGACCCAAACACTAACCCTGGCAATGACCTAGATCAAACCTTGCTCTAGGTATTTTCTGTTTTTTTTAAAATTATTATTATTAATAATAAAAATAATAATAATATTATTTTTATTTTATTTTTTTACACACATTTTTTTTTCTCTCTGAAAGAACAGAGATATACAATATATCTCTCACCTCCATTCAGAAAGAGAAAACATGGGGGCAGGCTTTACAATGACTGATCACTATGATAGCTAATCAGAGGCTATCACAATGATCGGGTGACCCGGAATCAGGAGTTCCAGGTTTTGTTCATTACCATTAGCTCTCGGTGAGACCCCTGTCGCTGTGCTGGGAGCGTGCCGTACACAAATTAGCAGCCCCACAGAAAAAAGCCCAGTCCAGTGAAGTCGCATATTTGCGTACGGTCGGCGTTAAGAAGTTAATAAATGGTTTATGATTGTTGATTTCATTTTCTTTGCCCTCATTGGAAGCTTTATATTATCTTATTGCCATATACTGTATATCTATTATTTCAAAAGTTTTATGTTGAACATAATAAGAGCTGTGGATATGTTTTCTGCAAATTAATTATTTTGCCCTTGACCCTGAGTAAACAAAAAACCTATGCGAAATGTGTTGACTATGTTGAGATGGGTGAATAGTATTACATGCTGCTAATTATATTACAGTATGAAAGAGAAAAACAACATATATACTACTTTGCAAAAGTTTTAGGCAGGTTTGAAAAAATGCTGTAAATAACCACTTGCCCTCTGGAAGATTTACCTCCCTTCATGACCATGCCATTTTTGCTGTTTGGCACTGGTTATTTCATCTGGTAATTCCACAGACTAATTTTATGTACTTTTTTTCAATAGTGCTTTCTTTTGGTGGTATTTGATCACCTCTGCGGTTTATACTTTTTGCACTATAAACAAAAAAAAGAATGAAAATTTTTAAAAAAAACAATATTTTTCACTTTTGGTTATACAAAATATCCAATAAACTCAAAGTTAGTCATAAATTTAGGCCAAAATGTATTCTGCTACATGTCTTTGGTAAAAAAAATCCCATTACATGTATTTTTTTTTATTTTTATTAATTGCAGCTTACAAAACATAAAAAAAACAACCTTTCTATACAAACTCGTCTACAATTTATTACAATTTTCCCAACCCCTTTTCCCCTTCTCTTTTGCCACCATCCCCAACCCCCAGGACCTCCCTTTTTTCACTTTTCTTATTGTTCCTCTAGTGTTCCTTCTTCACGTCTACATTTTTCCTTTGAACTCCTTTTACCATCTCCCACCCTCTACCCCATCAGCACAGCGAACATCTGTGTAAATTTAAACTCATTCCAACCTTTCCAGATTTCCTAAATTTACCCATTTTATCTTCTCTACTAATAGTATAATTCCTCCTTTTTTTTGCATATTTTCCACCCTTCTTAACCAGTCCTTTAACTTTGGAGTCTCCTTGTCCTTCCAAAACTTAGGTATCAATCCTTTTGCTGCATTTAGTAAATGAGGTATCATTGTATTCCTATTAGAGATGAGCGAATTATTCAAAAATTCGATTCGGCTGATTCGCCGAATTTGAGGAAGAAATTCGATTCGATGCGAATTTATTCGCTACGAATTTAACTTATAAAAAGGGTTTCTAGGCTTCAGAGAGCCTTTATATTAGTGCAGAACATTGTACCTTTAATTTAAATGCCCTTGGAGATAAGGAAGGAGAAGGAGAAGGATGAGAAGAAGGAGAAGGAGAAGGATGAGAAGAAGGAGAAGGATGAGAAGAAGGAGAAGGATGAGAAGAAGGAGAAGGATGAGAAGAAGGAGAAGGAGAAGGATGAGAAGAAGGAGAAAGATGAGAAGAAGGAGAAGGAGAAGGATGAGAAGGATGAGAAGAAGGAGAAGGAGAAGGATGAGAAGAAGGAGAAGGATGAGAAGAAGGAGAAGGATGAGAAGAAAGAGAAGGATGAGAAGAAGGATGAGAAGAAGGAGAAGGATGAGAAGAAGGATGAGAAGAAGGAGAAGGATGAGAAGAAGAAGGATGAGAAGAAGAAGAAGGATGAGAAGAAGGAGAAGGATGAGATGAAGAAAAAGGATGAGAAGAAGAAGAAGGATGAGAAGAAGGAGAAGGATGAGAAGAAGAAGAAGGATGAGAAGAAGAAGGATGAGAAGAAGGAGAAGGATGAGAAGAAGAAGAAGGATGAGAAGAAGAAGAAGGATGAGAAGAAGAAGGAGAAGGATGAGAAGAGGGAGAAGGATGAGAAGAAGAAGAAGAAGGATGAGAAGAAGCAGGATGAGAAGAAGGAGAAGGATGAGAAGAAGGAGAAGGATGAGAAGAAGAAGAAGGATGAGAAGAAGAAGAAGGATGAGAAGAAGGAGAATTCCAAGCCGGCAAAAAGTGTATCTGCAGAGCTCCGCTATTTCTAAGCGGAGCTCTGCAGATACACTTAGCGGAGCTCTGCAGATACACTTTTTGCCGGCTTGGAATTCTTCTTATTTTCATCCTACTTCTTCTTCCTCTTCTTCTTCATCCTCATCCTCTTCTTCTTCTTCTGAGGATGAGGATGAGGATGAAGAAGAAGAAGAAGAAGTAGGATGAAAATAAGAAGAATTCCAAGCCGGCAAAAAGTGTATCTGCAGAGCTCCGCTAAGTGTATCTGCAGAGCTCCGCTGTTTCTGACAGTTCTCTGACATTCACTCCATACAGCGGTTGAAACATTGTATTTATTTGTTTCCATAAATGGAAACAAATAGATACAATGTTTCAACCGCTGTATCTATCTGCAGAGCTCCGCTAAGTGTATCTGCAGAGCTCCGCTATTTCTGACAGTTCTCTGACATTCACTCCATACAGCGGTTGAAACATTGTATCTATTTGTTTCCATAAATGGAAACAAATAGATACAATGTTTCAACCGCTGTATGGAGTGAATGTCAGAGAACTGTCAGAAATAGCGGAGCTCTGCAGATACACTTAGCGGAGCTCTGCAGATACACTTTTTGCCGGCTTGGAATTCTTCTTATTTTCATCCTACTTCTTCTTCTTCTTCTTCATCCTCATCCTCAGAAGAAGAAGAGGATGAGGATGAAGAAGAAGAAGAAGAAGAAGTAGGATGAAAATAAGAAGAATTCCAAGCCGGCAAAAAGTGTATCTGCAGAGCTCCGCTAAGTGTATCTGCAGAGCTCCGCTATTTCTGACAGTTCTCTGACATTCACTCCATACAGCGGTTGAAACATTGTATCTATTTGTTTCCATTTATGGAAACAAATAGATACAATGTTTCAACCGCTGTATGGAGTGAATGTCAGAGAACTGTCAGAAATAGCCTATTTCTGACAGTTCTCTGACATTCACTCCATACAGCGGTTGAAACATTGTATCTATTTGTTTCCATAAATGGAAACAAATAGATACAATGTTTCAACCGCTGTATGGAGTGAATGTCAGAGAACTGTCAGAAATAGCGGAGCTCTGCAGATACACTTAGCGGAGCTCTGCAGAAACACTTTTTGCCGGCTTGGAATTCTTCTTATTTTCATCCTACTTCTTCTTCTTCTTCTTCTTCATCCTCATCCTCAGAAGAAGAAGAGGATGAGGATGAAGAAGAAGAAGAAGAAGATAGGATGAAAATAAGAAGAATTCCAAGCCGGCAAAAAGTGTATCTGCAGAGCTCCGCTAAGTGTATCTGCAGAGCTCCGCTATTTCTGACAGTTCTCTGACATTCACTCCATACAGCGGTTGAAACATTGTATCTATTTGTTTCCATTTATGGAAACAAATAGATACAATGTTTCAACCGCTGTATGGAGTGAATGTCAGAGAACTGTCAGAAATAGCCTATTTCTGACAGTTCTCTGACATTCACTCCATACAGCGGTTGAAACATTGTATCTATTTGTTTCCATAAATGGAAACAAATAGATACAATGTTTCAACCGCTGTATGGAGTGAATGTCAGAGAACTGTCAGAAATAGCGGAGCTCTGCAGATACACTTAGCGGAGCTCTGCAGATACACTTTTTGCCGGCTTGGAATTCTTCTTATTTTCATCCTACTTCTTCTTCTTCATCCTCATCCTCATCCTCTTCTTCTGAGGATGAGGATGAAGAAGAAGAAGTAGGATGAAAATAAGAAGAATTCCAAGCCGGCAAAAAGTGTATCTGCAGAGCTCCGCTAAGTGTATCTGCAGAGCTCCGCTATTTCTGACAGTTCTCTGACATTCACTCCATACAGCGGTTGAAACATTGTATCTATTTGTTTCCATAAATGGAAACAAATAGATACAATGTTTCAACCGCTGTATCTATCTGCAGAGCTCCGCTAAGTGTATCTGCAGAGCTCCGCTATTTCTGACAGTTCTCTGACATTCACTCCATACAGCGGTTGAAACATTGTATCTATTTGTTTCCATAAATGGAAACAAATAGATACAATGTTTCAACCGCTGTATGGTGTGAATGTCAGAGAACTGTCAGAAATAGGCTATTTCTGACAGTTCTCTGACATTCACTCCATACAGCGGTTGAAACATTGTATCTATTTGTTTCCATAAATGGAAACAAATAGATACAATGTTTCAACCGCTGTATGGAGTGAATGTCAGAGAACTGTCAGAAATAGCGGAGCTCTGCAGATACACTTAGCGGAGCTCTGCAGATACACTTTTTGCCGGCTTGGAACTCTTCTTATTTTCATCCTACATAAATGGAAACAAATAGATACAATGTTTCAACCGCTGTATGGAGTGAATGACAGAGAACTGTCAGAAATAGCGGAGCTCTGCAGATACACTTAGCGGAGCTCTGCAGATACACTTTTTGCCGGCTTGGAATTCTTCTTATTTTCATCCTACTTCTTCTTCTTCTTCATCCTCTTCTTCTGAGGATGAGGATGAGGATGAAGAAGAAGAAGAAGAAGAAGTAGGATGAAAATAAGAAGAATTCCAAGCCGGCAAAAAGTGTATCTGCAGAGCTCCGCTAAGTGTATCTGCAGAGCTCCGCTATTTCTGACAGTTCTCTGACATTCACATTTACAGCGGTTGAAACATTGTATCTATTTGTTTCCATTTATGGAAACAAATAGATACAATGTTTCAACCGCTGTAAATGTGAATGTCAGAGAACTGTCAGAAATAGAGGAGCTCTGCAGATACACTTTTTGCCGGCTTGGAATTCTTCTTATTTTCATCCTACTTCTTCTTCTTCTTCTTCTTCATCCTCATCCTCAGAAGAAGAAGAATGAAAAGAAGAAGAAGAAGAATGAAAAGAAGAATGAAAAGAAGAAGAATGAAAAGAAGAAGAAGAAGAATGAAAAGAATGAGAAGAATGAAAAGATTCTTCTTTTCATTCTTCTTTTCATTCTTCTTCTTCTTTTCATTCTTCTTCTTCTTCTTTTCATTCTTCTTTTCATTCTTCTCATTCTTCTTTTCATTCTTCTTCTCATTCTTCTTTTCATTCTTCTTCTTCTTTTCATTCTTCTTTTCATTCTTCTCATTCTTCTTTTCATTCTTCTTTTCATTCTTCTTCTCATTCTTCTTTTCATTCTTCTTCTCATTCTTCTTTTCATTCTTCTTCTTCTTTTCATTCTTCTTTTCATTCTTCTCATTCTTCTTTTCATTCTTCTTTTCATTCTTCTTCTCATTCTTCTTTTCATGAAGAAGAAAAGAAGAATGAGAAGAATGAAAAGAAGAATGAAAAGAAGAAGAAGAAGAATGAAAAGAAAAGAAGAATGAAAAGAAGAATGAAAAGAAGAAGAAGAAGAATGAAAAGAAGAAGAAGAATGAAAAGAAGAAGAAGAAGAATGAAAAGAAGAAGAAGAATAATGAAAAGAAGAATGAGAAGAATGAAAAGAAGAATGAGAAGAATGAAAAGAAGAAGAAGAAGAAGAATGAAAAGAAGAATGAAAAGAAGAAGAAGAATGAAAAGAAGAAGAAGAAGAATGAAAAGAAGAATGAAAAGAAGAAGAAGAAGAATGAAAAGAAGAATGAGAAGAATGAAAAGATTCTTCTTCTTCTTCTTTTCATTCTTCTTTTCATTCTTCTTCTTCTTTTCATTCTTCTTCTTCTTCTTTTCATTCTTCTCATTCTTCTTTTCATTCTTCTCATTCTTCTTCTCATTCTTCTTTTCATTCTTCTTCTTCTTTTCATTCTTCTTTTCATTCTTCTCATTCTTCTTTTCATTCTTCTTTTCATTCTTCTTCTCATTCTTCTTTTCATTCTTCTTCTTTTCATTCTTCTTTTCATTCTTCTTCTTCTTTTCATTCTTCTTCTTCTTCTTTTCATTCTTCTTTTCATTCTTCTCATTCTTCTTTTCATTCTTCTTTTCATTCTTCTTCTCATTCTTCTTTTCATGAAGAAGAAAAGAAGAATGAGAAGAATGAAAAGAAGAATGAAAAGAAGAAGAAGAAGAATGAAAAGAAGAATGAGAAGAAGAATGAAAAGAAGAATGAAAAGAAGAAGGAAAACAAGAATGAAAAGAAGAAGAAGAAGAATGAAAAGAAGAAGAAGAATGAAAAGAAGAATGAAAAGAAGAAGAAGAATGAAAAGAAGAAGAAGAAGAATGAAAAGAAGAAGAAGAATAATGAAAAGAAGAATGAAAGAATGAAAAGAAGAATGAGAAGAATGAAAAGAAGAAGAAGAAGAATGAAAAGAAGAATGAAAAGAAGAAGAAGAATGAAAAGAAGAAGAAGAAGAATGAAAAGAAGAATGAAAAGAAGAAGAAGAAGAATGAAAAGAAGAATGAAAAGAAGAATGAGAAGAATGAAAAGATTCTTCTTCTTTTCATTCTTCTTTTCATTCTTCTTCTTCTTTTCATTCTTCTTCTTCTTCTTCTTTTCATTCTTCTTTTCATTCTTCTCATTCTTCTTTTCATTCTTCTCATTCTTCTTCTCATTCTTCTTTTCATTCTTCTTCTCATTCTTCTTTTCATTCTTCTTCTTCTTTTCATTCTTCTTTTCATTCTTCTCATTCTTCTTTTCATTCTCTTCTCATTCTTCTTTTCATTCTTCTTCTTTTCATTCTTCTTTTCATTCTTCTTCTTCTTTTCATTCTTCTTCTTCTTCTTTTCATTCTTCTCATTCTTCTGTTCATTCTTCTCATTCTTCTTTTCATTCTTCTTCTTCTTTTCATTCTTCTTTTCATTCTTCTTCTCATTCTTCTTTTCATGAAGAAGAAAAGAAGAATGAGAAGAATGAAAAGAAGAATGAAAAGAAGAAGAAGAATGAAAAGAAGAATGAAAAGAAGAAGAAGAATGAAAAGAAGAATGAGAAGAAGAATGAAAAGAAGAATGAGAAGAATGAAAAGAAGAATGAAAAGAAGAAGAAGAATGAAAAGAAGAATGAGAAGAAGAATGAAAAGAAGAATGAAAAGAAGAATGAGAAGAATGAAAAGAAGAATGAAAAGAAGAAGTATTCCAGTACAGCAAAAAGTGTATCTGCAGAGAGCTCCGCTATTTCTGACAGTTCTCTGGCAGTTCCTTCACATTTACAGCGGTTGAAACATTGTATCTATTTCCGAATAAAAACATCTGTATCCTAAATGGAAACAAATAGATACAATGTTTCAACCGCTGTACATGTGAAGGAACTGTCAGAGAACTGTCAGAAATAGCGGAGCTCTCTGCAGGGACACTTTTGCCGGCTGATCGGGAAAAATCCGATTCGCGCACCCGAAGTATGCTAATATTCGGATTCGCCGCGAATCGAATTTTTCCTGAAATTCGAAACGAATTCCACTTCGCCTGGTTCGATTCGCTCATCTCTAATTCCTATGTTGCTTACCTGTTGGGTCAGTTCTCCTATAATTTCTCCTATTTGTTGGACTACGTCTCGCCAAAATTCCTGTATTTTGGGACACTCTCACCATATATGTATCATTGTGCCCTCCCTCCCACATCCCCTCCAGCAAAGAGGTGAATTCTCTGGATGTAACTTATGAGCTCTACTGGGTGTAATATATATCTTGTTAAAAATGTATAATTCATCTCGACTGTGTTCATATCAACTGCCTCGTGTTCTATTTAAAAAAAATTTTTCCTCTGGTGATCACCTAACTGTGTTTTCAACTCTTTCTCCCATCTGCTCATAAACAATGGTACTACCAATTCAGCCATGACAGTCAATGTCCTATAAATACGCGTGCAATGTTTTTGTGTTCCTTTTAAATTCAGTAACTGCTCTATTGGATGCAGATTCTTAACCTTTCTCAGCAGTTGTGGGAGTGAAACAACAAAATGTCTCAGTTGAAGGTAACCGCCACTCATCCATCCTCAAACACTTCTTTTTTCTGCTTCAACCCCTGTAAAGTTCTTGTGATAATGCTCATCCCTGGTGGGAAATAATTAGCTCCCATCAATGGAATTAATGGAGAGTTATACTCCCATCCATTTTGTTTGTGAATTACATCCCACATACTAAATACATGCTTAGTAAGCGTGCTCGTATTTACAGAAAGCCCTCGGTGTTGTTGTGGAACCCATATGACTTTTTCTAACTGTGCTTCACTCAGTGTCCGTTCAATCTCGACCCAAATTTTCCCTTCTGAATAATACACCCAATCCATTATCCATGACAAAATTACTGCATAATATCTTTTAATCTCCGACATATTTAATCCCCCATTTATTTTATCTTTACACAAGACCTCATATTCCACTCTTGGTTTTTTATTCACCCATACATATCTCATTATCATTCTTTTTAATACCCTAAGAAACTCCTGCAGCAGGTAAATTGGAAGCATTTGGAATTTATACAAGATTTTAGGGAGTATCACCATTTTAACCATATTAATTTGGCTTATCTAGGACAGAGAGCCTTTTGATATTTTCTTCAACTCCTCTTTTATTTCATTCAACAATGGTATATAGTTCGCTTGATCATACAAAAATTAAAATCTCCTGCTACAATCAATTTGTGTGTTTTATTATTATGATAACGGTAGGTGGGGAGATGGTATTAGAAGTGGGTGGTTTCATAGCAGCTGAGATATAGTCAATACTCCAGTCATGCTTTTACATGAAAGCCGACCGCCAACTGAAAGAAAATCAATACCAGGATGATTCCTGTAGCTGCAGGCATCATCCCGGTATAACCACTCGATGTACCAGTACATTGCTGGTCCATGTTGGGCATATATGTAACAACCAGGGGCGGACTGACAACTCATGGGGCCCCCGGGCAATAGGGGATCATGGGGCCCCTGTGTCCTTGCCCAAACTCAAAAAAGCCTATGAAAAAGGTACCAGGGGCAACTCATGGGGCCCCCTACTGACCCCGGGCCTTCGGGCAGTGCCCGAGTTTCCAAATGGTCAGTCCGCCCCTGGTAACAACAGAGAACATGGGCATATGATGAGTCGGGTCCGTGGCCCAATAGGACTGCAATTCATTCTTTTTTGTAATGCCCATGTTGAGGGTTAGGCCCAAAAAAGCTTTAAATTCAGAAACCGTGATCGGTTTCCATGCAAATTGTCTGGCAAGAGCTGAATTTGGGTGGGCGGTAATGTATTATTGTGCGTATAAATTGCTTTGGCCCACAATCAATTGGTGCATATCTTCCATGAAAAACAGTGGAGGGGCTAAATACTTGTGCTGGAAGCAAACAGGGCTGATCCTGCTAACACTGCATTTTTGAGGACACTATACAAAGCAGGCACTAGTATAGTTCTTTTACTCGGTGCCATGTTCTCTCTTCTCTCCCTTGACCGACCAGGGGGGCAGCGTTCACTCTCAGAAATTTGAAGGAATAAAGATTACGTCACTTTGCCCAGAGCCACTGCTCCCTGCAAAATAGCGGGTAAGTAGTTTAAAAAAAACTCTTAAAAATTTTATTTTTTTTAATTCTCAATCAATTTTTTATTTTATTTTTTTTACATTTTGTAATTATTTTTTTTTTGCAGTACTTTTATCAGAATAGTACAATGTTTCCATAGTACCTTTTTTTTCTTTTTTTTACACTTTGCTTTGCAGGAGAAATAAAGAACATTTCTCCTGCAATCCAAAGCTTACTGTCATGAATGAGTTAGGTTTTTGACAGCTCAAGATAGTGATCTGTGATTGGCTGGAGCTGATCACATGGTAGAGGGTGCTGTGATTGGCCCCATGTATCATGTGGGCCAATCACAGATCACTAGGAAGAGAAGCAGAGCTGTTATGAATGAGATTGATTCATAACAGCTTTGCTTACATTGTGATCATTCTTCATTGTGCTGTGTCCGCCGGACACAGCAGTCACGGTGGGGGGAGCGCTGCGCGCCCGCTCGGGCACACAGCGCCCCCCGTGTTAGTACAGCCAGAGCGTTGTACGGGTACGTTGCTTTGCCTTTAGCTGCTGCCCGGCCGCAGTACATTGCGGGTGGGCGGGAAGCGGTTAAGAATGCTTTCAGAAACAGAAGTGTTTATAGTTTATTTTTATCAATTAACAAAGTGAAAAGTAAATAAACAGAAGAGAAATCCAAATCAAATCAATATCTGTTGTGATCACCCTTTCCCTTCAAGACCACATCAATTGTTCTAGGTCCACTTGCACACAGTATTTGAGGGAACTTGGAAGGTAGGTTGTTCGAAACATCTTGGAGAAATGAGTACAAATCTTCTGTGGAGGCAGCCTAGCCTCAAATCCTTCTGTCTCTTCATGTAATCCCAGACAGACTCAACGATGTTGAGATCAAGGCTCTCTGGGGGCCAAACCATCATTTCTAGGACTCTGGAAGACAGTTCTTAATGACAATGGCCGTATGTTTGGGGTTGTTGTCCTCCTACAGAATAAATTTAGGACCAACCACATGCCTCCATAATGGTATTGCATGATGGATAAGTATCTGTCTGTATTTCACAGCATTGAGGACACCATTGATCCTGACCAAATTTCCAACTCCATTCGTAGAAATGCAGAAAACTTGCAAGGAACCTCCACCATACTCCACTGTTGCCTGCAGGGACTCATTACTGTACCGCTCTCCTACCCTTAGGTGAACAAACTGCCTCCTGTTACAGCCAAATTTTTTTGTTTTTGACTCATCAGTCCTGAGCAGCTGCTGCCTTTTTCTGCAGCCCAGTTCCTATGTTTTCATGCACAGTTGAGTTACATAGCCTTATTTCCATATTGGAGGTATAGCGTTTTGATCACAATTCTTCCATGAAGACCATTTCTGGCCAGACGTCTCCAGATAGTAGATGGGTGTACCTGGGTCCCACTGGTTTCTGCCAGGTGTGTGCGAATGGCACTGTTAGACATCTTCTGATGTAAGCATGATCTTTCATCTGCTGCATTAAGTTTCCTTGGCCGACCATTGCATCTACGGTCTTCTGCGTTGCCTATTGTTTGGTGCTTGTTTGAAACAGCTTGAACAGTACATCTTGAAATTCTAGTCTGTTTTAAAATCTTTGCCTGGGATAGACCTTGCAGTATAACTACCTTGTGTCTTGTTCATTGGTGTATTTAGATTTTGTGCTGCCCTAGGCAACACAAAAATCGGCTCTCTCGTGGAGAGAGCCTGACATTGACCAACAACATGCCTGCCCCCCACCTAGGAGAGCCTTCCACTAACCCCCGGTGATAGCAAGAGAGAGAGACTCTCTTCTTCATCTCCAGACATCACTGGAAATGAGAGTGAGGCAATACATACACCATCAAGCAGCCCGCAGCCTCTCTCGGATTCCACCTGGTTCCCATGGAGCATGTGTCCCCTATTTCATCCCTTCTTCTGGGGGGATGTGCTGCCCCCCAGAAAAATGCCGCCCTAGGCAAATGCCTTGTTTGCCTTGTGGTAAATACGCCCCTGGTCTTGTTGCTGTGCTCCATCTTGCTATGGTGTATGACCTGTAACATGAAACTGTCTTCCCCAATCGCACCTTAGTAGCAGAGTTTGGCTGTTACTGGTCCAGTTTTAAGTTTCCTACACAGCTGCTTCTTTTACAGGTAATGACTGTGTTTCAACCTACATGAAATTGATTATCATTAGCAACTGCTTGGTATAATTGTTTAATCACACACCTGACTGTTTTCCTACAAAATCCCTGACTCTGCAAGTGTACAAAGTGTGCAAGTGTAAGAATTGATGCTGGTTTGAAGCCAAAGGATAGTCACACCAAATATTGATTTGATTTAGATTTTTCTTCTGTTCCCTCACTTTGCATTTTGTAAATTGAAAAACAAAACAATTAAAATATATATTTTGAAAGCATTTATTCATACCTGCCTAAAACTTTTGCACAGTACTGTACATGGAGCAACTTGTTTGATGCACCAATCATTTTCAACGCATTTTATATGTGATAAGATGTGCAATATCTAATATACTTTTTACGTATGAATAAATTATAATAAAAATCTATATATAGACATGACCAAAAATATTGGCACCCATGCATTTCTGTCAGATAATACACCACTTTTCCCAGAAAATCATTGCAATTACCAATGTTTTGGCATTCTCATGTTTATTTCTTTTGTTTTGTATTGGTATGACACAAAAAACAAAAAATAGAAAAAAAGAAACAAAAAGCCAAATCTGACACATTCCATACAAACCCCCCAAAAATGGACTGGACAAAATTATTGGCAACCTCAATTTAATATTTGGTAGCACACCCCTTGAAAAAATAAATGAAGTCAATCGCTTCCTATAACCATCATAATATAACTATTACACCTCTCTACTGGAATTATGGACCACTCTTCTTTCACCAACTGCTCCAGGTCTCTTAGATTGGAAGGGTTCCTTTCCCCAGAAATGCAGGAGTGCTAATATTTTTGACCATAACTGTGTATATATGCTCATCATAAATGAGTACACCCCTTTGAAAAGTAAGATTTTAATGAATATCTCATTGAACACAAGAACAATTTTCTAAATTTTGACAACACTGAGTTTTATAGAATATTTGTTTAGCTCATTACATGACCGTAAGGTTAATAATATAACTTAGATTACAAAATTTACTCAAATTAGTTGAAAAATGAATACACCCCACAAGAAACACTACTATATCTAGTATTTTGTAAGACCTCCATGATTTGTAAGGGCAGCACCAAGTCTTCTAGGCATGAAATGAACAAGTAGGACATATTGCAATATCTATCTTTTTCCATTCTTCAAGAACTACCTCTTTTAGAACCTGGATGGAAAGTGATGCTCAACCTGTCTCTTCAGAATTCCCCATAGGTGTTCAATTGGGTTCCGATCAGGAGATATATTTGGCCACTGAATCACTTTCACCCTGTTCTTCTTTAGAAATGCAACAGTGGTCTTAAATGTGTGTTTTGGATCATTGTCATGTTGGAAAAGTACACGATGACCAAGGGTTCGGAGTGATGGTAGCTTTATCTCTTTCAATATAGAGCAGTACATCTGTACATTCATGATACCATCAATGAAATGCAGCTCCCCGACACCTGCAGCACACAGAAGCACACTGCCACCACGTTTCACTGTAGGCACCATGCTTTTTTCTTTGTACTCTTCACCTTTGTGACACTATAGAGTTTTGAAGCTATCAAATCCAAAAACATTTATCTTGGTCTCATCACTCCAGAGTACAGAGTGCCAGTAGTCTTCTTCTTTTTCAGTATGGGCCCTGGCAAGCTCTAGATGGGCTTTTTTGTGCATGGGCTTTAGGAGAGGCTTCCTTCATAGATGACACCCATGCATGTCATACCTCTGCAGTGTATGCCATATTGTGTCACGGGAAACAATCACCCCGGTTTGGCTTTCTACTTCTATAGCTAACTGCAGTGAACTTGTATGGCGATTTTCTTCAACCCTTCTTATCAGAAGACCCTCCTATTGAGGGTTTAACTTCTGTGGAAGGCCTAGGCATCTCTGTTAGATGGTTGCAGTTCCATCTTTGTTAAATTTTGGTATCACTTTTGCTACAGTATTCTGATTGATAAGTAAAGCTTTGCTGATCTTCTTGTAGCCTTCAACTTTCTTGTGTAAAGAAATTATTTTCTTTCTCAGGCCTTGTGACATTTCTCTTCCATGAGGTTCCATTGCTGACCGCACAAAATGGGAAGGGGTTTCTTTGTTAAGTAACGCCCTTTTATAATCAACTGTCTGTCGGACAACTCTTTAATGAATAATTAGACTCACCGGTAGTTGAATTCTTGTTAATTAGGATTTTGTTGTCTAAAATTTAGCTTTGCTCCTAAGACTTTCACTGGTGTGTATTAATTTTTGCAACATGGTCTTGAATGAATTTGTTAGGAAAAATTATTTTTTGTGTGTGCAAATTAACAAATCTTGTTTGAAATCAATGTCCCCCATTTGTTGGAGTATTTTGTAGTATTGTGTCCCATAGAAAATGTTAATTCTGATAGGAAAGTGAAGGTTTTCTTACAAACCTGTTGGGGTGTACTCATGTATGCTGAGCACTGTATATATGTTTGTGTATGTGTATATAGTGTAATATATATACAGTTGTGTTCAAAATAATAGCAGTGTGTTGAAAAAAGTGAATAAAGCTCAAAATCCTTCTAATAGCTTTTATTTCCATACGTACAAATGCATAGGGAACACTACACATTCTATTCCAAATCAAAACATGAAGAAAAATATATCAAATTTGTGTTGTTCCTCTAAACAAATTGAAGAAAAGTGAATATTAGACTGTTCAAAATAGCAGTGTTTGTATTCTTCTTTACAAACTCAAACATTCACTATATAAACTGAAAAATGAAGATTTTGATTTCCTTTGAATTACTTCATTCATATTTAGTTGTATAACCACTGTTTCTGAGAACTGCTGTACATCTGTGTTGCATGGAGTCAGCCAACATCTGGCACCTGTGAACAGGTATTCCAGCCCAGGATGATTGGACTACATTCCACAGTTCTTCTCTATTTCTTGGTTTTGCCTCAGAAACTGCATTTTTGATGTCACCCCACAAGTTTTCTATTGGATTAAGATCCGGGGATTGGGCTGGCCACTCCATAACGTCAATCTTGTTGGTCTGGAACCAAGATGTTGCACAATTACTGGTGTGTTTGGGGTCGTTGTCTTGTTGGAACACCCATTTCAAGGGCATTTCCTCTTCAGCATAAGGCAGCATGACCTCTTCAAGTATTCTGATGTATTCAAACTGATCCATGATCCCTGGTATGCGATAAATAGGCCCAACACTGTAGTATGAGAAACATCCCCATATCATGATGCTTGCGCAACCATGCTTCACTGTCTTCACAGTGTACTGTGGCTTGAATTCAGTGTTTGGGGGTCGTCTGACAAACTGTCTCCGGCCACTAGACCCAAAAAGAACAATCTTACTTTCATCAGTCCACAAAATGTTGCGCCATTTCTCTTTAGGCCAGTCAATGTGCTCTTTGGCAAATTGTAACCTCTTCAGCACATGTCTTTTTTTCAACAGTGGGACTTTGCGGGGGCTTCTTGCAGATAGCTTGGCTTCACATAGGCATCTTCTATTTGTAACAGTACTCACAGGTAACTTTAGACCTTCTTTGACCTTCCTGGAGCTGATTGTTGGCTGAGTTCTTGCCATTTTGGCTGTTCTTCTATCCATTCGAATGGTAGTTTTTCGCTTTCTTCCACGTCTTTCAGGTTTTGGTTGCCATTTTAAAGCATTTGCGATCATTTTAGCTGAGCAGCCTATCATTTTCTTCACTTCTTTATATGTTTTCCCCTCTCCAATCAACTTTTTAATCAAGGTACGATGTTCTTCTGAACAATGTCTGGAATGACTTTCCTCAGAATTTCAGAGAGAAATGCACTGTAACCAGCATGTAGAACATTTGCTGCCTTCCTTCCTTAAATAAGGGAAATAATTGCCACCTGTTTTTCAAAGAATGAATGACCTCACTAATAGAACTCCACACTGCTATTATTTTGAACATGCCCCTTTCAATTAGTGATTCAATTACACAGAATCAGCAGCATGCATGTCATGACTGTTGGGTCTGTTGGATTTCTATTACTCTACTACACCTGCTAGTAAATTATTTGCCATGTAGAAATATAATTTCTACAAAAAACAGCAATTGATCAGGTTAGTGATGTCTGACTGCTATTATTTTGAACACAACTGTGTGTATATATATATATATATATATATATATATATATATATATATAAACACTATATTGCCAAATGTATTGTGCCTTTACACGCACATGATCTTTATAGGCATCCTAGTCTTAGTCCATAGGGTTCAATATTTAGTTGGCCCACCCCTGCCCTTTGCAGCTATAATAGTTTCAACTTTTCTGGGAGAGCTGTCCACAAGGTTTAGGAGTGTGTCTCTGGGAATGTTTGACCATTCTTCCAGAAGCGCATTTGTAATTTGTCAGGCACTGATGTTGGACTAGAAGGCCTGGCTTGCAGTCTCCGCTCTAATTCATCCCAAAGGTGTTCTATTGGGCTGGGGTCAGGACTCTGTACAGGCCAGTCAAGTTCCTCCACCCCAAACTCACTCATCCATGTCTTTATGAACCTTGCTTTGTGCACTGGTGTGCAGTCATGTTGGAACAGGTACCCTCAAACTGTTCCCCACAGAGTTGGGAGCATGAAATTGTCCAAAATGTCTTGGTATGCTGATGCCTTAAGAGGTCCCTTCACTGAAACTAAGGGGTCAAGCCCAACCTCTGAAAAACAACCCCGCACCGTAATCCCCCCTCCACCAAACTTTACACTTGGGACAATGCAGTCAGGCAAGTACTGTTCTCTTGGCAACTGCCAAACCCAGAAACATCCATCAGATTGCCAGACAGAGAACACGTCTCCACTGCTCTAGAGTCCGGTGGTGGTGTGCTTTACACCACTGCATCCAAGGCTTTGCATTGCACTTGGGGATGAAAAGCTTGTATGCAGCTGCTCGACCATGGAAACCCATTCCATGAAGCCCTCTATGTGCTGTTGTTGTGCTAATCTGAAGGCCACACCAAGTTTGGAGGTCTTTAGCGCACTGTGAACTTCAGCATGGTCTGGCCCCGCTCTGTCATTTTATATGGCCTACCACTTCAAGTTGCTGTTGTTCCTAGTTTCTTCCACTTTGTTATAATACCACTAGCAGTTGACTGTGAAATATTTAGTAGCAAGGAAATTTCATGGATGGACTTATTGCACAGGTGGCAACCTGTCTTATTGCACAGGTGGCAACCTGTAGTGATGGAGGTGATTGGAACACCTGAATCTAATGATTTGTAGGGGTGTCTCAATACTTTTGGCAATATAGTGTATATATCCCACATACTGTTTTTCATACTTTGCATAGATTTCAGGGATGATAGTACTCTGGGAGGTGAGTGTCATAAACCACCCCATTACATAATAGAATTGATTAAATAGGCTTTTGACATTTTTCTTTTTCTTCTCCCCACCTTCTTGGTAAGCGTGTTAAGCACCTTATGTAATTGCTTTTAAACTAAAATCTGCTCAGACACTTGTGATAAACTGTATGTGCTGATTTCTGTACCCTATTGTACTTTTTTATGTCATAAGATGCAAACTTAGAATTTAACAACATATACTGTATTGTATATTCTACTTTGAGTTAATCTGGGAAACAGTTAAATCAGTGAGTTTATTTCCACTTTAAGTGTACCAAGTTTTATATGTTTATTGTACTCATTTTTATAGTGCTGACAGTTTTCCCAGCACTTAGAAAATATTTTTGAACTTTTCATGACAGTCATTGCCCTGAAGGGAGTTTACAATGTGATGTCTCTACCACAGTTATGCTTGTAGAAGACTAGAGCTACTCATTACTATAATAGTATAATGTAACCAGTATATTTTTTGAGAAACAGTGTTTTTTTACGGCACCAGTAGATATTGGTGCAAGAGAGTGTGCTTTCTGTGAAAATAGTTTTGCCGCCCAAGAAAGTAAAAGGGTGATTTTAAAAGCAGCATGACCATACTGCAACTGTACCACTAAGAAGATAGGACTGCATGAGGCATTGCAGGCTCTACATCACAGTCTGTATTCTATGAATGGAACATGGTGTGCATTGCTCTGTGGGCTATAAAGGCTATAATAAGCCCAAAGTGAACGTTTTCAGGTATTAAGCTGGAAGTCAAGGTTAAAGAGTAAGTGCAGTTATGGTGAACTTACCCTTAGTGGGCTCCTAACCTTCTCTGTATTTTGTTTAGTCAAATATATTTTTATTCAAGAATTTTCAAGGTACATACCTTTTGTTAGTACATATAATTATGGTAATCTCAAGTGTACCATACATTTATCCAGGATATCATAACATACTATGTAAAAACTAATAGTGTACCGAGCCTAAAAAACAATTGTGAGGATTATTTTCAAGTGCAAAAATTCAGGAGAAAGATGCTAATAGATGGTTAAGGCACTGGGATGTGAGGGGGGGGTGTTGGTATGGGGGAAAGGATTGTAATTTTCCAGGTGGTGCGTATTATTTCTGGATAGGGGCTATCTTCCGCCACTAAAGTTTCCATTGCCACAATGTCATTGGGAATGTGGGCCCATTCCAGAAAATGAGAGGGGGAGAGGGGATATAGCCACCCGGGCTGCTAGCAGGCAATGTCATAGAAAACCCATTTTAAGTTCTGAATTGGATCCAGGAATCATCAACAGTAGGGAAACCGCTGGGATGCCTGAACATTGGATATGCACATAGAATTGTATGAAGTGAATACATTCAGTCAAAATGAGGAAAGCAGGTGGCAGCCCCACCAGATATGGAGATAGGCACCTTCAGCTTCTGAACATCCACAACAAGGGCTATAGGTGGATAGACACATAGAGTGGAAATCCACCAGTGTCCAGTACCATATGGAAACAATCTTGTAGCTCTTCTGAAAATAAGAACACAGGGAGAGTTTGCTGGTGAAAATAAAACATTCGCTCCAATCCTCTTTGGAGAATGTGGTGCCAAGGTATGTTTCACACTTTGATGCAAATGGGGGTTCCCCCCGAAAGTCCCCTCTCTAAATACACCACACAACTGGAATACAATGTGGTCTGGGGGTGCGTCGCACGAGAAATGGTCTTACAGAGGAGTGATATCAGTAACTGGGCAGGCTTCTGTCCTAAATCTATGAAGGAAGCTTGAAAGTTGAAACTGGTGAAACCATTGCTGACTGCAAAATGAAGGGAAAAGGCTGGGAGGCTGAGCCCTGGAGATGGTGCAATCTGGGTAAAAAAGGTCTGTTGAGGTCTGGTAACTTGGCCCAAAGGAGGGTTTATCGAAAATAGGTGACAAGGGGCCTGTCCTGTGCAATACACCATGTGGAATAACAAATCTATCCCAAATGGAAAAAAGGTGTTGGGCCTGGTAAAGAAGGGAGGTCAGTGGCGGTCATTGGGTAACTGACATTTTCCTGTATTTTTTACCAGTATGCACTTACCTGTAACTGCTCCTGAAATATCTTCCCATTCAACCAATGCACTTCCCTTGCATTTGTGCTGCATTCATTCCACTGGAAAGCCCTACACCATCTGTTTTATCATCTGAGAACTAAACTAACTATGCTGCTTTTCAAAACCCAGCTGGCTCTGTAGGATCCTTTATTACACCAAGCCATTAGCGGAGCATCAATGATCATCCACAGATAACTGACAGCACACAAAGTCAGTTGCCTGTTCCATTACATTACTTTTTTTTCCTCTCGCTTCTCATATTTAGTTACTGTGTCTATATTACACAACTAGTCCGGTTAGTGAATATAGAATATCATTGAATGCTTCCTGTATATCATGGTTGATCATTTGGTCCCTTACCAAAACACTAGAGAGTAGAAATAATATGAGATATCAGTGTAATCTCTTTCAGTGACTTTGTAGACTTATAGTGAAATAAAACCTGCTCTTTTTTTCAGTAAATGGGCCCCCAGGAGGTCAGTGCCATGATGTGCTACTACGCACAGCATATTAGCACATAATGAAAAACTCACCTGTCAAACATTGCCTTCCAAGGATGCATTGCCAACATTTTCTCTAGGGTCTTCCTTATGGGTTTCATTGGTTACTTGAATGTCCAGGCAGCAATGATGTCACTTCCGCACGTGTCACATCATCATGGCACAGAGTGGTGCCATAAATGTACTTTGAGCTGCACATATGCTGCTCAGTTTACACTACAGCTGACAGGTAGGGGTAAGCATATATGACAGAAGCAACCAATGTATTCAAAATATTCCATCATTTCTTTATTATTTACATACTACTTTTGCTTTCTTTTTAATCAAGTAAATCTGAAATATTGCATATGAAGACTTCATATTTTGTATTTGCAGCTTTAAAGTGGTGCTCTTTGCGTCCCCTGTATTCTGTTTGTCTTTCTAAGTTACTTCTGCAAAAAATTGTGCAAAAAAATAGCCCTAGCTAGTGTTTTTTAGTTGGATTTGGAAAGAATGGGGAAGGATTATAACCTTGGTCAGCTTTCAATGCTGTTTGTAACATCTGAAGAGGAAGCTAGGAGAGTCTCTGTTACAGGTACACAGATGGGACCCAGATAGCAATTTAAGTACTTGTTATTTTTAGTAAATTTGTTGTGGTTTGAAACCATTGTCATGTTTTTGTTGCTCTGTTGACCAAATATTCTTATTTTCTAATAGAGGAAGTATGTGTGGAGGCTAGCACAAATTTTAAACTTTCCTAGCTCCAAAACAAGACTTACACTTGGCTTCAATTTTATTCACTCTATAAAGTCAGGTAGTGAAAATGCATAGAGCTTTCTTAATAGAAAGCTCAGAATGCATTAGAAAGTGAGTGTAATAGATGCACCCTTAAAGCTCAACTGTCAAGGTCATACCTTTCCTCAGGGCTTGTGCTGCTCCATGTGCTGGCATCCATCTTAGGTGTCTGCAAAGCATTGTGGGATCCTTTATGCTTTCAGCCCTCTGCGGCTCCTCCCCCAGGAGGTAGCGGCTTATCACATATAAGTCTGCTGTTTGTAGCTGTCCATTGCATTCGTGTCCTGTCTCTTGCACAGCAACAAGCTCCTGTTTAGCTACTCATTGCTTTCCTGGATATCGACTCGGCTTTGGCTAAGACTCCGTCTGGCTTCTGACCCCGGCTCTGGCGACCATTCTTCCTGGCTCCTGATCCTGGCTCTGGTGACGATCTTCCTGGCTCCAGATCCCGGCTCTGGCGACGATTCTTCCTGGCTCTTGATCCTGGATTTGGCTACGATTTCTGCTGTTGGACTTGCATAGACTCTTGTCTTATTTTTATATTAATAAACCTACCTTTAAATGCACCTCCTTGTGTGTCTGGCTCCTCGCTTCCTGACACTACACGAATGCCATGAATCCTGACGGTGCAGGTACGCCCTCGCTCCCTATGTTGGTTGCCAGACTTGATCAACAGGATCTCTTGTTGGATCAGTTTGCTCAGGCGTTGCAGATGCTGCTTGCAGCACAGCGCACCTTACTCCTGGTGCTATTAGGCCAGTTGTCACTCCTGTGGTCGCTCCCGCTGTTGCTCCGGTTGTTGCGCCTACCTCCGCATCTGCTGCCGCACCTGCGGTGCCCAGAGGTATGACTGGTTCAGCCCCCCCCCTTCCACAGCGCTTTGGGGGTGAGCCAAGTCAGTGTCGGGTTTCCTTAACCAAGTGGGCATATATTTTGAGTTGATACCCCATGCTTTTCCTACGGAGAGGTCAAAGGTGGGCTTCCTAATATCGCTGCCCTCGGACAAGGCCTTGGCCTGGGCAAATCCCTTATGGGAGAACGATAACCCTGTGATTCACGAGTTTGCCGGTTTTGTTGCCTCCTTCCGTACGGTATTTGATGTGCCTGCTTGCTCTGCCTCTGCCAAGCTGCTCATGTCCATGCATCAGGGTTCATGAACCGTTGCCGAGTACGCCATAGAATTTCATACCCTGGCAGAGGTGGGTTGGAACAATGAGGCTCTGGTGGCTGCTTTCTCTCATGGTCTCTCAGATGCGTTGAAGGACGAGATTGCAGCCAAAGAACTGCCTGTGGAGCTTGAAGCACTCATTTCCTTCCTAGTCCTGATTGACACCAGGCTCAGGGAGAGGCCTTCACTTAAGGAGCGTCTGCGGAGGCCTCCTAACCGATTGGCGCCTACGTTTTCTGTCCCACCCGTTCCTCCCTCTCCTCCCACGCCTCCTGGGGATGGTTTGTCTGGCGGTGAGCCCATGCAGCTGGGGTTTGCTCGCCTTTCCGAGGGGGAGCAGGCCTCTCGGCGTCGGGAGGGTCGCTGCCTGTACTGTGGTCTCGGTGGGCATTTTCGGCAGTCCTGTCCGATCCGTCCAGGAAACATTCGCACCTGAGATCCTGTTGGGGGCAGATCTTGGGTGGAGTTTCCCCGTCCCCGGTTTCCCGCAAAGATAAACCGCTAATCACTGTTGTCCTCTCTTGGGTGGAAGGCTCGGTGACGGCCCAGGCGTTGGTAGACTCTGGTGCTGGCAGGTTGTTTATGGACAGTTCGTTTGCTGCCCAGTACTCCATTCCTCTGCAGGCTCGAGTTACTCCATTGGTCCTCGAGGCGATAGATGGCAGGCCCCTGCAACAGCCGCAGGTTACCCATGAGACCCTGCCTGTTGAAGTAGCTATAGTAACTACTCTGTGGTTTTGGGATATCCCTGGCTTCAGAAGCACAATCCAACCTTTGATTGGTGGTTGGCCGAGATTCTCTCGTAGTCTCCACAAAGTGGGGTCGGTTGCATCCGTGGACCTGTTAAGGTGTTGTGTGCCTCCTTGGACTCTGTGTTGCCTACTGACTATGGGGAGTACCTGGACGTGTTTGACAAGGTGCGCGCCGGTGCTCTGCCTCCTCATTGTCCATACGATTGTGCCATAACCTTACAACCCGGTGCCACTCCTCCGCGTGGCAGTGTGTATCCTCTTTCGGTTGCAGAGAATCAGGCCATGGAGGAGTACATTGAGGATGCGCTTTCCTGGGGGCACATTCGCAAGTCTACTTCTCCAGCAGGAGCTGGCTTTTTCATCGTGAAATGAAGGGCGGTGAATTGAGGCCTTGCATTGATTTTAGGGGTCTCAATCGAATCACGCTTAAGAATGCTTACCCAATTCCGTTGATTACCGAGTTGTTCGACCGCCTCAAGGGAGCAACGGTCTTTACTAAACTCGACCTTAGGGCTGCGTACAACCTTGTACGGATCAAGGAGGGCGACGAGTGGAAGACTGCGTTCAACATCAGAACCGGCCACTATGAATCCCTGGTTATGCCCTTCGGGTTGTGTAACGTGCCCACAGTCTTTCAGGAGTTCATTAATGATGTCTTTATCATGCACCGCCTGGCGGAGTCTCTAGCAACCCACAGCGTGGGGTTCCTCAGGGCGCGGGGTCTAAGTCCCAATCTGCTTATTCACCAGGCCCCCTGATGGTGGGGATGGACTTGGAGCAGACTGAGACCAGGTCGCGACCCCCGAGTACATTTGGCAGTGGTAGAGAGCACCGTCAGGGGTGTGTGGGAAATAGAGCCTGGGTCCTAGTGCCTGCCAGCGCCGTCATAGGTGACAGGCGCACCTGGGTCCTAGTGCCCGCCCGCCTGCATGTCTTGTCGGACACCTACGCATGTGCAGACTCATGCGTCGTGGTGATCCCTGACATTGCCCCCCCCCAACCGATCTCTCCTCTGTGGGTGGCTGCGAAAAAACTCTTGGACAAGTCTAGGGGCATGAACATTTTGGGCTGGCTCCCATGAGTTCTCTTCTGGACCATAACCCTTCCACTTAATCAGGAATTGTGTCTGCCCGCCCCTTTTCCTGCAATCTGTGATTGCCTCTACTTCAAATTCTACTTCCTCGTCAATGGTTATGGCCTCCAGGGGTCTAGACCTCCGGTCTGGGAATGGATCCGGTGTCCCCTGAAGGGCCCCTGATGGTGGGGATGGACTTGGAGCAGACTGAGACCAGGTCGCGACCCCCGAGTACGTCCGATAGTGGTAGAGAGCACCGTCATGGGTGTGTGGGAAATAGAGCCTGACGTGAAGAGGCTGGCAGGCCTGGTAACAGGGACAGATCCGTGTGGGATGGATGGATGGATCGTCAGGGTAGCGTAAGGAGTAATCAGGCAGGCCAGGTCAGCAACATGCGGGCAGCGAGGTACCAGAGGAGCAGGCAGAGAATGGTCAGGGTCACAAGCCGGGTTCAGCAACTAACGGGCAGTGTGGTACAGAGGATCAGGCAGAAGAATGGTCAGGTCAAGCAGGAGACAATCAGCAGGGTCAGGATCAAATGCAGAGGTCGGCAACAGGAAGCTTCACAGGATCAGAATACAGGAACAGGACAATAAGACCAAAAAGTGAAAAAAATGAAAAAATATATTGTGCATATAAACCAGAATAAATAAATATGGAAATGACAATTCAGTTCAACAGAGATGCGATGGTATTTAAAGTTCAAACTAATCTGTATGATGGATCAGTGTTCACAGCCGTGAACCTCTCCCTCCTTTCTTCTCTCCTCTCTCCCCAACACAGCCTCCTCAATAGAACTTTTTCCACTGGCTGCTTATTCATCCATGCTCGATACATATAAAGAGAGAAACAGAGACATAGTGTCTTATCCGGGATAAAAGTTATTTATTTAAAGCTATTGGTTTCCCACTCACATGCTCCAAACAAAAGTAGCGCTTTGTGTACAAATGTATCCAAAAAGTATCCAGATCCTACTATACAACCAGCCTTGCAGGTGTGTCTGCCTTCACTGAATGTGCTTGCCGTTCCTCCGTGGATGCGTGATGACGTCACCGCCCCTCCCCGGTGACGTCATCACGCATCCACGGAGGAACGGCAAGCACATTCAGTGAAGGCAGACACACCTGCAAGGCTGGTTGTATAGTAGGATCTGGATACTTTTTGGATACATTTGTACACAAAGCGCTACTTTTGTTTGGAGCATGTGAGTGGGAAACCAATAGCTTTAAATAAATAACTTTTATCCCGGATAAGACACTATGTCTCTGTTTCTCTCTTTATATGTATCGAGCATGGATGAATAAGCAGCCAGTGGAAAAAGTTCTATTGAGGAGGCTGTGTTGGGGAGAGAGGAGAGAAGAAAGGAGGGAGAGGTTCACGGCTGTGAACACTGATCCATCATACAGATTAGTTTGAACTTTAAATACCATCGCATCTCTGTTGAACTGAATTGTCATTTCCATATTTATTTATTCTGGTTTATATGCACAATATATTTTTTCATTTTTTTCACTTTTTTTTCACTTTTTGTATATTAATCAATGGTGTTATCAATTAATTTTTAGTTGGATTAATATATTTAATTACTGATATATTGAAGATACACGGAGTTATTTAATAACATTATTATAGAAAATTAGATTTATATTATTATTGAGAGTTGTATATATTGGAGCGCGGTACAGTACTGACATTTAATATATACATCCATACACCTGGAGAGGGTGTAATAAGTACCTAGCGATCTAATATATTTTAATTTTATAAAGGAATTATTTAAACACTTGATTAATTAATTAGAAAGTATCTCAGTTACTCACAATAATCACATGATTATCATATAAGCACATAAATAATTTAAGTGTAAGAATACTTCCAGTGGCTCACAAGTATTTATTTTAATTTTAAGGACAATAAGACCAAACGGCAACTTGTGTCTGTGCAGGGCTGATTTAAATAGCCCGCCCTGCGCTGAGAGGTGCGCCTGGGTCCTAGTGCCTGCCAGCGCCGTCATAGGTGACAGGCGCGCCTGGGTCCTAGTGCCCGCCTTCCTGCATGTCTTGTCGGACACCTACGCATGTGCAGACTCGTGCATCGCGGTGATCCCTGACAGTCTTTCGTGACTTGTTGCAGCAGTGCGTGGTGGTTTACTTGGATGACATCCTGGTTTACTCTGCGTCTATGGAATCTCATATCCAGGATGTTAAGCGGGTGTTGCAACGGTTACGTGAGAACGAGCTTTTCTGTAAGCTCGAGAAGTGTGAATTTCATCGATCCCAGGTTGCCTTTTTGGGCTACATCATTTCCGCTGTGGGATTTTCCATGGACCCTCAGAAGGTTTCGGCGGTTCTCCAGTGGCCTCGTCCCAGTGGTCTTCGGTCCATTCAGCGCTTTTTGGGATTCGCCAACTATTATCGGAAGTTTATCAGGAACTTCTCCACGCTGGCCAAGCCTCTCTCAGATCTGACCAAGAAGGGCAGTAATCCCCACAAGTGGTCATCCGAGGCCATCTTAGCTTTCGAAGCTCTGAAATCCGCCTTCGCTTTGGCTCCGATACTGTCTCATCCCAATCCTGGATTGCCTTTTGTCCTTGAGGTTGATGCATCTGAGATGGGAGTAGGTGCCCTCCTGTCTCAGCGTCGGTCGCTTGATGGACCCCTACTTCCCTGTGGGTTCTACTCCAGGAAGCTTTCCTCCGCAGAATGCAACTACCAGATTGGAGACAGGGAGTTGTTGGCCATTATTCAGGCTCTCAAGGAATGGAGGCACCTGCTCGAGGGTTCTGCGGTTCCGGTCCTCATTCTCACTGATCACAAGAACCTGACGTATCTCCCGGAAGCTAAGAGGTTGACGCCCCATCAGGCCAGGTGGGCTTTGTTCTTGTCGTGTTTTAACTATGTGGTCTCCTATTTGCCTGGCTCCAAGAATGTCAGGGCTGATGCCCTGTCGTGGCAATACTCTGAGCTGTCCAGGGAGGACTCTGAGCCGACCTCGGTCATACCTCTGGATCAGATCCTGGCTGCCATTCGTACCAGCCTGACTTCTCCCCTTGGGGAGCAGATTTTGGCGGCTCAAAATGATGCTCCCTCTGAGAGACCGGCTGGTAGATGTTTCGTACCTGAGGGATTGCGCACCCGCTTGCTGCATACCTACCATAATTCCAAGACTGTCAGGGCTCCGGGGTGTGACCAGAGGTATGTGACTGACGCAGGGAAACGCAGGCTTCAGATATGTTATAAACAATAAGACAATTTATTAAAGACCAACAATACAATACATAAACGCAGTGCAATACTAAAACATAACACAGTGCAAACGAACCAAACCAAACCACCCACAGATAACAATATATACAATGCAAGCGTCGTCAGGCAGGCCGGGTCAATAGCAATCGGGCAGGTAGGAACAGGGGGTCAGGCAGAGAATGGTCGGGGTCACAAGCCAGGGATGAAACAGGAGAAGTCAGCAGAGGTCCGGAATCAGGCAGGGTCAGCAACGAATCAGACAGAGACAGGAACAGGAACAGGAATGCAGGAACAAGATACAGGGCCCAGGAAAAAACACACACACCAAGGCAAAGACTGCAGGTCTGGCCATCACGTAAATACACCTGCATAAGCAGTTTCAGGTGTTTGGCTGGCTGCAGGGTTGAGTCTCTGATTGCTGGGAGCACCCGCTGGCCAGCCCTGGTACTGCAGCCCACAAGGCAGGTGAGTCCCACCATTACTGGCCAGTCCATTCCTGACAAAGACTGTCGGTCATCCAGGGAGGAACCAGTTGTCCTGGGTCGTTTCTCGTTTATTCTGGTGGCCATCTCTCCGTTCCGACATCGCCTCATATGTAGTGGCATGTTCTGTCTGTGCCCAGAATAAATCTCCTCGGCATCTTCCATTGGGCCTTCTGTAGCCCATTCCCAATGGGGAGCGTCCCTGGTCACACCTGGGCATGGATTTTATTGTAGACCTCCCTGCGTCTCGTGGCCATACGGTCATTCTTATGGTCATTGATCGTTTCTCCAAGATGTGCCATTGTGTTCTGTTCAAGAAATTACCGACTGCGCAAGAACTGGCTACGGTTTTCGCCAGGGAGATCTTTCGCTTGCATGGGTTACCTAAGGTGATTGTCTCGGACCGTGGGAGCCAGTTTGTGTCCAGGTTCTGGCGCACCTTCAGCTCCCAGTTGGGTATCAAGCTCTCCTTCTCTTCGGCCTACCACCCGCAGTCCAATGGGGCTGCGGAGCGTTGCAACCAGGCCCTGGAACAATTCCTTCGCTGCTATATCTCAGACCATCAAGACAATTGGGTCGATCTCCTGCCATGGGCAGAGTTTGCAAGGAACTCGGCTGTCAACTCCTCCTCCGGGATGTCTCCCTTCATGGCCAACTATGGGTTCCAACCCGCTGTATTGCCTGAGTTGTTCTCGCCACAGGACATTCCGACTGTGGATAACCATCTTGCTGCCCTGCGTTCCTAGTGGGGGCAGATCCAGAGGTCCTTGAGGGATGTAGCTCACGCCAGAATCTCCAGGCTGATCATAGATGGTTGCCCGCTCCTTCATACCAGGTCGGAGATCGGGTGTGGTTGTCCACTCATAACCTCAATCTTCGGGTGCCCGCACCAAAATTGGCTCCCCGTTTTGTTGGTTCTTTACGCATCCTCGGCAGGGTGAACCCGGTTGCCTATGCCCTTGCTCTTCCTCCAATGTCTTCCACGTATCCCTGTTGAAGCCTCTGGTCTGTAATCGCTTTACTGCCTCTCGGCCTCGGCCTCGTCCTATCCGGGTTGACGGTCATGAGGAGTATGAGGTGAGCCGCATCCTAGACTCTCGGTTGGTCCATGGTCGGGTGCAGTTCCTGGTCCATTGGCGTGGTTATGGTCCCGAGGAGCGTTCCTGGGTTCCTTCCACGGATGTTCATGCTCCTGCCCTCCTCTGCGCTTTTCACGCCTGCTTTCCCCAGAAGCCTTATGTTGAGCCGCAGAGGGGGAGGGGTCCTTGAGGAGGAGGTACTGTCAAGGTCCTACCTTTCCTCAGGGCTTGTGCTGCTCCATGTGCTAGCATCCATCTTAGGTGTCTGCAAAGCATTGTGGGGTCCTTTATGCTTTCAGCCCTCTGTGGCTCCTCCCCCAGGAGGTGGCGGCTTATTACATATAAGTCTGCTGTTTGTAGCTGTCCATTGCATTCGTGTCCTGTCTCTTGCACAGCAACAAGCTCCTGTTTAGCTACTCATTGCTTTCCTGGATATCGACTCGGCTTTGGCTAAGACTCCTCCTGGCTTCTGACTCCGGCTCTGGTGACCATTCTTCCTGGCTCCTGATCCCGGCTCTGGTGACGATTCTTCCTGGCTCCTGATCCCGGCTCTGGTGACGATTCTTCCTGGCTCCTGATCCCGGCTCTGGTGACCATTCTTCCTGGCTCCTGATCCTGGCTTTGGCTACGATTTCCGCTGTTGGACTTGCATAGACTCTTGTCTTATTTTTATATTAATAAACCTACCTTTAATTGCACCTCCTTGTGTGTCTGGCTCCTCGCTCCCTGACACCAATGTGGGTAGAGGTACTGTAGCAATACAAACCGGTGTTCTAATCCATTGCCACTATCCAAAACAAAAAAGAAGTTTTGCCTTCAGTTACACTTTAAGCAACTAGAGAATTAAAATGCACACAATGATTGGTTTGGTGACATGCTCTTTTTCACATCTACATTTTCCAGTACACCTCATTAGCAGAGGCAGATGTCACTTTCATCATTATAACTAGTGATCAAGATTCAGCAGCATTTGCTCAGTTATGGAGCTACGTCTCACCTACAGAGAAAGCGATTCCATAGGAATAGACAAACAGCATCTTAAGTGAACCTGCTACTGGTGATTTCTAGCTATCAGCAGAATTGTGCGCTAGACAACATCCTTACAATTTTAGTAGGTAAACAGTGTATCATTTATATACTGTGTACAGGGACTATAACAAAAATCTAGTGCTTATAATAATCTACGTCAGATATTCTCAACCAAGGTTCCATGAAGCCTTAGGGTTCCTCCAAAAGTTTGCTGGCTGATCCTTGAACTGTAGCTGATTGAACTCCCATTTGATGGTTCCTGCACAGTTCCAGGGCCAACAATATGGTCTTGTTACCGTTTTTAATGGTGGCATTCTTCCCACTAACCATTAGTGTGAGGTGCATTTTTCAAACTGACCCTGATAAATTGTTTTAAGCAGGGGTTCCCCTAGACCTGAAAATTATTTCAAGGGTTCTTATGGTGTAAAATGTTAAGAAAAGCTGAGCTACATAATATGTGTATATTTATGTTGGTCTATACTTCAGACCAAAAAAGGAGACTGGTCTATACTTCAGACCAAAAAAGGAGACAACTGAGGAAGAAAGTGGGATAGAAGAATTTGGTTCCAAATGGGGATTAGTCCCTTCAAATGAGGGACAGTTGGAAACGTCATCAGCATACATTCCTACGATTATGGTGTGAAAACATATGGAGAGGGTAGGTCATGGGTACGTTTCATTATCTGCAAACATTCCAATAATCATGGTGCAAAAACATGTGAAGAGGGTAGATTATGGGTACATTTCATTATCTGCATACATTCCAATAATCATGATGCAAAAACTTGTGGTAACACTTTACAACATATGACATCTAAGGTCCACCTATCCCTAGGTCCTGTTTCCATATGTTTTTCTGTGCATAAGCTTTATAGGATGCCTCCACCTCCATCCCCCACCTCCATCTCCTTGCCCAGAAGATCATTCAGTTGGTAGGTGGCTTACTTGGGTGTACATGCACTAACTATGAATATCTCAAAATGTATTGCACAGAACCATGATGATATGTGCAAGCTTATCATGGTTATGATATATGATATGATAATCACACACAAATCACATTTTGAAACTAATTACTGACAAAATAACCACATCACTTCTTTATTTGAAGATCCACAAAGGCTTGTATGCAAGTGCAGATATAGATAGAGCTGCTGAGGCAGCGGAAGTGTAAAATGAGGAAATGCTTCATAAGAAGTCAGAAGTGTGCCATTTGTGATTAAAGAGGAACATACTATAATTATTAAAAGCATCCAAGACCCTTTTTTTCATTCTTGCAGTCATCATGAAAATTAAACTCCTGTGCATATTAACACATACAGTTGCTAGGTAGATAGAGCTGACATTATTTCTGTCTTGCGGTGGTATAATATTTAGGGGCCTATTTATTAAGGTTCAAAATAGTTCCTAACACTTTTTTCACCCTTGTTAGCTTACCCATAGCAAAAAACAACTGTTATTGCTCCCTGTGATGCCATCATTGGAATGTAAAATTCTTGCAAGGGCAGCTTTTGGGAGCTCAGTTACTAATGACATAGGTGTACCACCAGAACTACATAAAGTGTAGTTCTTGGGAGTCATGGCAGCAGCATTGTTTTACTAGTGTAATAGAGCCCCCAAAAGAGCCGCTTGTGAATTGATTCCTTCCCCCACATTTTTTTTTTGTGAGAAAAAGATTTATTGAGACAAAGTTCAAGTTTACAAAGAAAAGGCCAAACTTTCCAGTTCTTCACAATACAGTGTCTGGAAATGACTCAAGACATATACTCAGCAGAGTAACAAGATCCAACAATTATCCTTACAATTGTACAAGAAAATAAAAGTAAAGAGGATTCCTGCAATTCTGACTCTAGGTACATTGTAGGAAATGTCAGCCAACAGCCTATCCATAACCAAATCTACCAGTGCAACACCTGGAACGTCCAACCAGCTACCCCACAAACGTGGTTGAGCATCTCTGATGCTGAAAAATAACCCACTCATACTTGAAAGTATTGCTTATATGCTCCACCCACTCTTTAAGAGTGGGAGGGGAGGTACCTTTCCAACGTAACAATATAATTTTATGGGTATGAAACAGGGTTCTGGAGATGGCCTCCCCTGTAAACTGACCTGTCACCACATCATCAATCCTTCCCCCACATTTAGTGCACACACAGCTAAGCACATAACATTTTCTCCTCTCCACTGGCTCAAACAGAATAGTTTAGGATGTCTTTTTAAAGCTTTATTTTAAAATAGAACTTGGGAGATGGGGTGAAAGGAGCACTGGATACTCCAGAACTGTTGAACTAATTTCTTTGAGGACTCTTCTTTTTCCCATTGAGTTGTCCAAAGCGTACTACAATCTCTCCACTGCTTACAAGTGACAATGACTTCTTCCAAAGAACTAAAAGCTACACACAGTCACTAACGCCCAGCACGTAGGTCATCTACTCACAATGTCGCAGGATCATCAGTTGCTACCTTTCAATACCTACCAGGCACTTTCCAGTGATGTAAACACAGGCTCACACTACCATAGGACAGCTGGACACTCTTCCACCAACTTCCTCCTGGTACTCTCCATTAAGTTCTTCAGACCCAAACCTGACTCCACCTCCAGACTTTGCAAATAGACCTCCCAGCTTAAGCTCCAGCTGAGACCTCAATGATTCCTAAATGGCACCTCCAGCAATCTTGCCCCAGGGGCAGACCCCCTACACAGGGGTCTCCTCTGGCAGACTCCAACAGCCACCTATCTCAGGCCCCTGACTATTTATAGCTTTTCAGGCTACCACCTCTATTCCCGCTTCCACCATAATTCTAGAATCCTCTAGAATAAAGGGGGCAGCAATCAAAGCAGCAGTGCAGGAGATACTGAGCAGGCCAGAGCAATCAGCCCCTGCTTCACTGACTACAAAGGAGCCAAACTAAATTTACCCAACAACCTGTCCTAACTAGGGGGGTGCTACACGAGAAAAAATATCATAATTGTGGTTCTGAGGTGGTTCAAAGAGGGGTGGGGAACAGGTAAGGTTCCGTAGTCCAGCAAGCAGGACTGACAACACTGGCTAGGATTTCAATGCAGAAATGGCACAGTGCTGTCAGCCCAAACAGGAAGTTAGGAGCACATTGGATTTCT
The DNA here is from genome assembly GCF_062004578.1 of Staurois parvus. NCBI lineage: Eukaryota > Metazoa > Chordata > Amphibia > Anura > Ranidae > Staurois > Staurois parvus. The sequence continues at coordinate 1,019,224 of NW_028318824.1, read as the reverse complement.
GACAGATCAGTGTGTATTTTTTGTGTACTACAGTATTTTTAAAGGAATAAAACATGTGAAATGTGCATGCATTGCAGATATGTTTTATACCCTTACAAACTTTAATACACACCTTTCCCTTTTCCTCTGTAGGGCTTTTTATTTAAATAGAGTGGTGAAGGTTAGACTCTCTGTCAGGTTATTACTGTCTTTGTCCCTGTTTGGGAAATTCACTCTCTCTAACTGCCCTGTGTCAAGAAACATCAAAGTGAGAAAACTGTGAAGTGCCATCAAAAGGACACATCACTATTTTCTAGTTTACCTGTAATTTTGTTCAAACAGATTTTTGATCAAAGTACCCATGGCAGACAACACAGCCATTTCTCAATCCTGATTGGATTATGAAGGTGCAGCAGCACAATGCAGAGTCATACATTTCTCTCTATTCTCTTTTCTACTACTGAAAGCATAGAAACCATCTAGCAGCACTAGGGTTGTCCGTTTGAATCCCAACCATGGCACTACCTGTCTGGAGTTTGCATGTTCTCCCTGTGCCTATCTGGGTTTCCTTCCACACTCCAAAGACATGCTGGCAGGTTAATTGATTAAATTGTCCCTAGTATGTATATGTTTGAATGTGGGTTAGGGATCTTAGATTGTAAGCTCCTTGAGGACAGGGACTGATGTGGACGTACAATAAGTACTGCATATATGTAAAGTGCTGTGTAAATTGACAGCTCTATATAAGTATTTATAGGCTCCATGCACACTGAGCATTTTAATAACGCTGGTAACGTTAGCTGTGTAAAGTCACATTATAAATGTGAATTTTTTAGCATTTAGCGGCGTTTTGACGCGGTTTTTGCATTTGCATTCCTAACCAAAAAAAGTCCAAAAACGCTGGCTTGCCACGATTTACTGCGTTTTTCAGCGTTAGAGTATTTTTACAGCTAAAAAACTCCTTTAGAAACCCACTAGTTCTGGGGGGTTTTCCAGCCAAAAAACGCCCCTGCCAAACAACGCTGATTACAGTCTGTGTGCATGGACACATAGAATAACATGCTGTGGAGTTTACTGGCTGTAGAAAAAAATGTCAAAAGCCAAAAACAGCCGCTGTAAAAACGTCCAGTGTGCATGAGGACTAATAAATAATTTCTTAATGAAAACCTGCACTGATAAAAATATGGTGGCTACCATTGCAGATCGCCTTACAAAAATGCTGGTTGTGTAAGCCGTGTACCGGGGTGGGCTCCCCAGGATACAGTGAAGTCACGAACGAGGAAAGCAACTCCAACACCAGCTTTTGCCACAACAGAATATTACTTAGATGTGGCAAATAAACATAACCACAAATGCTGGAAACATACAATAAATTTACATACACCCAGCCCAAAGGCTGAGACCCTTGTGCTGCACAGCACGGCGCCTTCTGATGGATGAAGGTAGAAAGTGAAGTAATTTACCTACTGGCGGGCACAACTAAGCTGCCACACCTTACCCGTTATTACCCTAAAAGAGCAGGAATCAGTGTATGGGTGTATGGTTTGGGCTAGCCTGCGATGCAGCACAACAGCTTACAATCTTACACAAATCTACAGTATTCCCCCTCCCATAACTGGTCCTGTAGCACGTGCCTGAGTATTCCTTCTGAGCAACACGCCAGTCTGGCTTGAGTTTGTAGGATTTTATCAGCTCTCCAATGTGAAATGTCACTTTAAGTTGTGGAGTCCTTCCAATAATCAGTAACAACACTTGTGGCCAGACACAAACAGAGACCCTAACTAACTAACTATAGGCCTGGATTCAGTCTCAAGGCGCCAACACTAAAATGAGGTGCGTGCATGATCTTACCGACCCACTGGTGACTCTGAACAGAACAAATGTCTCTCCAACAGGCCTGCGATATTGTAGTGTATGCTGCGTTGTTCCTCGGCTCTCATCAGCTTCCTGGCAGCAATCTCATCAGCTTCACCCAGCTGCAGCTTACATGGCTCCTCCATTCAGCATTCTCCAGAACATGGCTCCTGCATTCAGCATCGTCCAAAACATGGCTGCAGTCTCCTCTTCCTGTTCATTAAAAACTCCACCTCTTCATGAATATACAAATATCTATGCAGTCTGAGCCTGTGTTAGAAAAACAGTGACATCTTGTGGCTAAACTGCAGAATGTCAGTCAAAACATCAATTTACTCCACACCATAATTTACTGCACACAAACCGTGTTCAAACAATGAGAGCTGTTTCCCCATCTCACAGTTGCCTGGCTTTCTAATCTCAATACTTTCCCAGTCACCCAGAAAAAGCAAGCAGAAAGTCAAGTCAGAAATCCTAATCTGCTTACCTTCCTAGGCCAGAAAGTATTAAGCCAGTCAGCTTGTCAATCAGGGAGCTAGCATTTTCAAATGGAGAGATCAGCAATAGCAGCCTACATCTCTTTCAGTACAAGTTGAATATAATGACCAGAATAGCTCTCAGGTTTTGGTATATGACAGTTTGGGGCTTATTCATCAAAACTGGAGAGACAGGAAATGATCACAAAACTAGAGACAGGGCACTCAAGTTTTACCTTTTAGTTTAATGGAAAAGTTAAACCTGTACTCCAGACTAAATGAACATTGGCTAACTACAGGAACCAGCACAGGGGCTTAGTGATTAGCACTAGGGATCCTGGTTCAAATCCAAGTCAAGTTACTGTCTGCATGGAGTTTGCATTTGTTTGGATAGGTTTTCTCTGGGTACTCCAGTGTTCTCCCACAGTCCAAAGACATGCTGGTAGATTGGCTCCTGTCCAAATTATCGTGTGTGTGTGTGTGTGTGTGTGTGTGTATGAGATTGAGATCTTAGATTATAAACTTGGGGGCGGGGGGGCTGTGGCCTGTATTAGATAACTTGAAGCGGAAACTCTAAGTGCTGAGATACCTGCTCCAGTGATCCATAGCTTGTGCAGGTGTCGGCGTCCAGAAAACCCATTTAAAAGTCATATATGTAAACAATGTAAAGACATTTTACACCGAATAGCTCAATCTCAGATAGGAGTAAAAAGCGGCCTCAGCCCTGACTCCTTCCAGGCCACACTCTGAAGCACTTCACCCTGCCCTTGGGGCTTCCTCATAGAGGTTGGATTGTGAAGAAAGATGTAAGTATTTATGTACCATGAGCCGCCAGATAACGAAGACTTGTAACTTGAGTTAACGAGAAAAAAGAAAACAGCTGGGTAACGATGTTCATGTCAATTGGCCCAGGGGTAGGGCTGATGTGAATGTAGTGTATGTACAGCGCTGTGTAAATTGTCGGTGCTCTATGCATATCTTTAAAAAATAAATATTTTCTTATTTGATGCTCATTGTTCTTTGTATATTTCTTACAAATCTGTGCAGAAATTCAGCATAAAATCACTCCTGCACTTTGCGTTTTTACTGTGATACAGACCGGTCATTGCTTCTCTCTCTCCCTGTGCAAGGTGATTGGTCTTGTATCCGCCCCCTCCTGTAGTTTTCTACAAGCAGCTTGTAGTGGGTGGACTTGCTGGGTCACTCCCGCATCTGTTTTTTTTTCACAGCCTGCAGGTACAGTATATGTAGTTCAGTGATGATATAATTGTTATTTTTACTATGCAATATCTGGGTCTGTGAAGGTAATTGGTACCACACCAAGTGGATTTTTATCCTTTGCGGCTATTTAAGAATATATTTAAATGAAAGTTTTAAGGCCAGGAGTTCAGCTCTTAACAAGAGATTCTGATTGATCACTATGGGCCACAACTCTCCCTCGGACACAGCGGATCACCGATCTACGGAAAGAGCCGAAGATGTCGGCTCGGTCATGTGATCAGCTGTGTCCAATCACAGCTGATCACATGTAAACAGGGAAATGCCGGTTATCAGCATTTCTCTCCTCTCGAGCTGTCACGCTGACAGCTCGAGAGGAGAGACGGTAATTGGCATTCCGCAGAGGGGACATGTACTCTCCAATGACCTGCTAACCGCCAAAGCTAATGGCCACTATTCAGTGCTCCTACTCCTTGACCTCTCTGCGGCCTTCGACACAGTCGACCACCCCCTCCTCCTCAAAAAACTACACTCCCTTGGCCTTAGAGATTCTGCTCTCTCCTGGCTCTCATCCTACCTGTCACCATGCTCTTTCAGCGTTACCTATAATGCTACCACCTCCCCCTCACTCCCCCTCTCTGTTGGGGTCCCTCAAGGCTCCGTCCTCGGGCCCCTTCTCTTCTCCCTCTACACCTCCTCCCTTGGCCAACTCATACCCTCTCACGGCTTCAACTACCATCTATATGCCGACGACACACAAATCTATCTCTCAACCCTCCACCTCACCACCTCAGTCTCCGCCCGAATCACACACCTACTGAGCGACATATCAGACTGGATGTCGCTCCACTTCCTTAAACTGAACCTCTCCAAAACCGAGTTTCTTGTCTTCCCTCCAGCCCGGACACCACCCCCCATTGACTTCTCCATCACATCCAACAACGCCACCATCAAACCTGCCCTACAGGCCAGAGTACTTGGTGTCATTCTATTGAAGTACATAAACTCACAAATATAAGCCTGCCACCAGAGGCAGCTTGTCACTTGCCAGTCACTAATCGGGTCTCTGTGCAGTACGATCTGTATTTGCAGCCACTCACCAGCGCTACTATCACCACCTCAGCTCCACCTGCACCTTAGATTCTCATATGAGCATGCAGCCTAGATCCTGCACATCCGCAGTTTACAGTACGGGTTCGCACTTCTATGAGATTCTATTGAGATTCTCCAAAGACATGCTGGTAGGTTAATTGGATCCTGTCTAAATTGGCCCTAGTAGGTGTATGTAGGAATGTAAGTTAGGGACCTTAGATTGTGCGCCCCTTGAGGCTTAGGGACTGATGTGAATGTACAATATATACAGTATGTAAAAGCACTGCATAAATTGACAGCACTATATAAGTACCTGTAATACATAAAATAAAATATTGCCGCCGCTGATCTGACAGAAGGCAGAGCTCAGGCAGTAATGCAAGCGGCTGTAAGTACAGACTAATCCTCACTCACTTGCACACTGCTCACCTCCTGCTGTGCACCCTGGTTGCTAACAGGATGTGGACTGGTAGCAGTCCGTGGCCTAGGGGTTTTGGACATCTGCTATAAGCTATCTATAATAGGTACAATACTCACAAGATGGCTGATGCTTTTTTTTTAGATGTGTTGCTTTGCATTTTAGGGCAGCAGAATAAGCTTAAAATACTTTTTATGGCATCCCCCTTTTTAAAGCAGCAAATTCTTTCTCAGCATCCCACATGCTACATATGATATGGTCTAAAGCAGCCATTCTCAACCAGGGTGCCTTCAGTCTTCTTCAGGGGTGCCTTGGCAAAATGCCCAAAAATTGTATACAAGCCAGCAGGTGCATAAATCCTGCCTTTTAGTACACAAAGCCACAGGTTTTCATTTTGCAGTTTTATGACCTTCTAGCTGCCAGCATCCTAACAACCAATGACATCATCAGTTGATAAGGAGGATGTAGGGTGCATGCACATCATCCATGTTTGGTTGTCCCTCTCCGTCAGCACTGGGGTCACATTAGCAGAGTGAAGGAGAGAAAATGAGAGAGACACACTGGAATACTAGTCAGTACCAGTGTTCAAAGGTGTACTTGCTTTGGAAGAATAAATCACCTCTAACATTGGGAGTACTAGATGTGTATAGAATAGTTTTTTACATTTTAGATTGGGCTGCCTTGAGATTGTGCAGAATTTTAAAGGGTGCCTTCAAATTATCCATAATTGTAAAGGGTGCCTTGACTGAAAAAAGGTTGAGAAACACTGGTCTAAAGCATTAAAAACTTTGAAGATTCATTGGCTGCTCTCCCAGCTCTGATCCTGCACGAACTGTGTTTTGTAACAACATTTTGTATGGTGTATAAGTAGGTTCTTTCATTTCAAGGGGAGGCTGCAGATGTATTACCTAGTTATATGCTTTTAATTAGACAGCTGGCTTCACTCATCTGTAGATGGAAGTAAAGAACTGCTTAGTTCAGTTAGATTGTGGCTTGATCCGAACAAAAGAACTTTAAATGACCTTTCAGTGACCATGCAGCAGTGAAAGGACAGGACTTTGGATAATGTTCCATTTTCAAGAAAACTGAAAGTGTTAATACTTCTTTTCATGTCAGCAGAATCATATGGTAAGAGTTTCCCTCTGTGGCTACTTTTGCATTGTGCATAAACACCACAAGCCAGTGAGTCACTCGGAGCACTTCTCAAACCATCCTTCACATACTTACTTTAGTCATTAGTAACACATTTATTATTAGCAGGGAACTTGCAAATGACAGATTTAAGATAAAGGGAGCAGACAGTTCTGCAGAAGACAGAGAATTATTTGTGGTTGTTGCTGACCCACACATAAATATGGTTGCACCTGTACGAGTTGTGGGGTGCCCATTTACTCACCATACTCAGATGAAAGTGCAGGCCCCTTAAACACCATTTCTCTCAACTCCCTGGGTTCCTGGACACATCCAGGGATTATGAAATTCCCAACGTCCCTCCCTTAGTAGCTGAGAGAGGCCATACCTGCTGAGGTAAGTTATCTGCAGGCAGCTGAGAGATCCTGCACTGTCAGAAACAGTGTATGGGCAGCCAGGCCGAAGTCTAATAGCATGCAGCTTCTTCAGAAGACCCAGCCACTGTAAGGAGCACCTCACTGATTAACTGTGAGGACCTTTTCATGAGGATAATGGCAAGTGTTATAAACCAGTGGTTTCCAAACTGCTGCCCTGTACTTGCCTTTACTTGGCCCTTGGGGCACTATTACTTCAACTGACATCAATAATGAGTCACATTTCCTACCATGACACTGTTGAGAAAATACTATTCCTTTCACTGATATCAACAATGGAGAACTATTCCTCCTGCTAAAACCAATGATGAGGCATTGTTTACTCCCACTGAAGCCAGGGCATTTGTACTTCCACTGGCTACAGTCTGGCCCCCTAAAGCCAGGAAGAAAATACACTGGCCCTCTGTCTAAAAAGTTTTGGGACCCCTGTTCTAAACTGTTTTGGTGAGCTAGTGATTCCTAGGTTGACCCTTTGTTGTTACAGAGTTATATAGAGACTATGCTGAGTAGCCACATGGTACCATGACTGAGCCGCAGAGACCTTGATGTGAAGAGTCCAGGTTTATGCATGTTCTTTGCCATCCTAAGCCTGTTTTTTAGTATTCTCCAGTGTATGCATGTTTTTGCCACCATAAAACCATTTTACATTATTGCTTCTAACTTTGAACCTGCTTAGTAAACTACAAGTTACAGTTGTTTCTTGTCCCTTCATTTGTCAGATTACCTATTCTGTTACATAAATAAATGTTGCGTCATACTAAAAGAGATAGAAATTAGCGGAAAATGTGGCTCCAGTGAAGCGTTGTCGACAATAAATCTATTAAAGCTGGCCATAGATAGTTCAAATCTCGGCCAGGTTAACAGGGACCATCTATGGGCAGGCTGATTGTATACAGATCTATTGTTGTATAACTTGGGTACAACTAGCCTGTCAGATTTTTCATATATCCACTAGCAGTAATCATTGTTTTCTCCTGGCAGGGGTGGCTTTCCCTTTGCCTCCCCCCCATCCCCCACTGGGAAAGAACAATAGCTTCATGGGAGGGATTCCTCCACCAACACTGATTGTGTTAATGGGGAATCAAGCGATTTTTCGTTGCTGCAACCCCATCTATGGCCGCCTTTACAGTTTTAAAGACTGGGAATGTATCATCACCAAAGTTCTTCCAGTATATAAGTTGACGTCTATACATTTCCGAACAGAAGGTTTAAAAAAAAAATCTGACAAAATAAGGGCCATAAGTCCTGAAATAATTGGTGTTGACTTTGCCTAACCCCCCCCTCCCCCATGAGCACCCGATACATTTGTTAATAATTTTTTAAAAATCTGTCTGCATACTACTATTTATTTCAATGCTTTGCTGAACACCTCTGCCTTATTTTATGCTTTTTCTTTATCTGATTGTCTAACATAACTTAATAAAACCACAAGGAAAACACCTTCGTTTGCTTTGTAATTATTTGACATCACTATTTTTTTGTACTTTCCCAATCTAATAAATTATACATTTTGCCTGTAAAAAGTATATTGACAGTTGGCTCATTTGTTTACATACTCCTGGTCCTTGAAGAATTTCAAAAATATTAGCCAAATTTGAACCATATGGTCACAACCATAAACACTATGGGGTAGATTTACTAAGCTGGAGCACTCAGAATCTGGTGCAGGTGTGCATACCAACCAATTAACTTCTAGCTTCAGTTTAAACCCTGGAAGCTGATTACTTTATATGTAGAGTTGTACCAGATTTTGCACAACTCCAATTTTAGTAGATAACCCACTTTGCTTGGAAGGGAGTCAACAAAGAGCTGCTTCACACATGTGCAGTGTGGATTGCTCAGGTTTCACAGCTAATGGATGCAGTAGATGTTCACTGGATCATGTCAGGTTTACGTCAGGTTCAGGACAGGATTTGGTCAGGATCTTATCTTGTTCACACATATGCGATTTAGAAAAGGTTCCCATAGAATTCAATAGCCTGTAATCTGCACCAGAACCAGACCACACTGCTCAGAAATCAGACATGACTCTTTTTAAAACTGCACTGAATTCGCACCACCAGTGCACCGGACATATGTGAACAGGCACCATAGGAAGCAATGTTATTTCACATTAAATGTGGATTGGGCACGGTTCAAACTGCATCCAATCTGCATATATGTGAACTGACACTAAAGAAAAGTACACCATCCTTGTCACGAGGTGTGGAGGTGGATCTCTCCTGTTTATGGAGGTGGGTGAGCTACAGCAGCGCAGAGAATGTAGTCCAAAACTGGTGGATGAATTCAGGATATTATCTCAAAATATTGGAGGAAAATTTTAATTCATCAGCCCAAAAACTGTGCATGGGACACACTTGGAATCTACATGTCAATGAGCTAAATCATTTATCTAAGTTGACCCTTCGAAGGCTGAAGCAGAAAAAGTGAAGTTTTTGGATTGATTATCTCAAACTTCTGACCTATATATCAATAAACCATTTTGAGGAGATCGCAAACATCCAGTTTATTGTATTGTTTTGGTTCTTTTTTTACTTTTACTTTTGTATTTTTTGCAAAACAATTTAGAATTCAATAAAAAGAATTTAAAAAGACATTAAGTTATTAGAAATTCTGTATATAGCCCTACAGAACACACAGTGCGCACTCCACATGTGCTTTTCTGTCTCATTGCAACAAGGAAACAGGAAACTATTCAGAGATAAGACATAGAGTATACCATAGATGCAGTTACAAACTTGTAAACACTGCCATCTACTGGTTTAAGAATTTATCTCTACTGAATACTGATGTAGTTCTTGCACAAAATACATGAACACTGTATTCAAACAGAAGTTAATGCTAAACAACCACAGAATTTATCGGACCTGGAGGCTTTTTGGCAAAAATGGACATCACAAAAGTCTGCAAGCCATCACTGATGCAAAAGGGAATACATATTCAATATTATGAATTTACTTCAAGATTCCAGTCCTCAGGGAAAATCAGAACAATGATGCTTTAACTGAATACTGATGTAGTTGTTGCAAAAAATACATGAACACTGTATTCCAACAGAAGTTGATGTTAGACAACCACAGAATTTATCGGACCTGGAGGCTTTTTGGCAAAAATGGACATCACAAAAGTCTGCAAGCCATCACTGATGCTAAAGGGAATAAATACGCAATATTATGATTTTACTTAAAGATTCCAGTCCTCAGGGAAAATCAGAACAATGATGCTTTAACTGATAATAGTGCAACAAAAATTAAGTGCACAGGTAGGTATCAGCTGACAATTTTTTTGATCAACTGGAATTTTTTGTACATATCAAACAGATATAACTAGAGATGAGCGAAGTATTCAAAAATTTGATTCGGCTGATTCGGCGAATTCGAGGAATAAATTCGATTCGAGGCGAATATATTCGCTGCGAATTTAACTTTAAAAAGGGTGTTTCTAGGCTTCAGAGAGCCTTTATATTAGTGCAGAACACTGTACCTTTAATTTAAATGCCCTTGGAGTCTGCTGGGGAAGAGAAATAATACTGTCAGTCAGTATGACATGCAGATGAGTGCCGTCGATCTTAGAATCACCGCACACTTCACTCATTTGGGCAATCACGGGGCCAAAACCAGAGTGTGGAGCCACAGTGTGGCGGTGGAGGCAGCAGCAATGGGAGACCATACAGCACCCTATGACAAAATGGAACCCACCAGCAGTGTGAGGAGACCTGAAAGTGGCACATGGCAGAGTGTGGCGATGGAGACAGCAGCAATGGGAGGCCGTACAGGGACCCATGAGATACTCTGGACCTGGCAGCAGCATGAGGAGGCGGTACAGGGGCCCATGACAGATTACGGGCCTGGCAGCAGCATGAGGAGTCGGTACGGGGGCCCATGGCAGATTACGGGCCTGGCAGCAGCAATGGGAGGCCCGTAATCTGCCAGCACCCTATGACAAAATGGAAACCAACAGCAGTGTGAGGAGACCTGAAAGTGGCACATGGCAGAGTGTGGCGATGGAGACAGCAGCAATGGGAGGCTGTACAGGGACCCATGACAGATTACGGGCCTGGCAGCAGCATGAGGAGGCGGTACAGGGGCCCATGACAGATTACGGGCCTGGCAGCAGCAATGGGAGGCCCGTAATCTGCCAGCACCCTATGACAAAATGGAAACCAACAGCAGTGTGAGGAGACCTGAAAGTGGCACATGGCAGAGTGTGGCGATGGAGACAGCAGCAATGGGAGGCCGTACAGGGACCCATGAGACACTCTGGACCTGGCAGCAGCATGAGGAGTCGGTACGGGGGCCCATGGCAGATTACGGGCCTGGCAGCAGCAATGGGAGGCCCGTAATCTGCCAGCACCCTATGACAAAATGGAACCCACCAGCAGTGTGAGGAGACCTGAAAGTGGCACATGGCAGAGTGTGGCGATGGAGACATGGGCCCCCTGGCCACGCTTGACTTTCTGGCCACATAGTCGACATACGGCTACGTTTACTTCCTCGGGCGGCTTGACGAAAAATTGCCACACCGCCGAGTAGGAAACTTTGCCCCCGCTACTCCTCACTGGCTGACTGCTACTTCCTCCGTGCACACCGGCACCACTACTGGCCGTGGTGGTAGGCTGCAGTGGAGCTGGTGCTCTACTCCGTGGCCGTTTGCCTCCACTGACATTGCTGCGACCCTGCTGCCTCCTGGGCAACCCACCGACTGTTTTGCTCGCTGCCAAGCTGCCACCCTCTTCTCCTGATGATGCGGAAGCAATAGCCTGATGACGACGAGGCTGCCAAGTGCGATCAGCCTCATCATCATCAATTAGGGTCTCCGCCTCACTACTAGCCCCCTCGGCTGCGTGTGGGTCAGGAGACAGACCTGTCTCTAGACCGGCTACCGAGCCACTCTCCTCGCCAGTACTTCTTCGCCTGGCTGCTGAAGAGGCGGATGTCTCCCCCCGTTCCTGACCGCCCTGTTAGCTCTTCCTCACTGTACAGTGGGGCTGAGCCCACAGCATGCGATACTTCGCTTGGTGAGGGAACACCAAAGGACAGGGGCAGGTAGAGGACACGTGATTTCAGTGGGCTTGCTCCCGGGCCATGCCAACTAACGGTTGTGTCTGACGTACCCACCGACCGTTGGCTGTAGGTGTCAGAGGTGACCTGGGAAGAGGAAGACGACCGAGCCAACCAATCGATGACGGCAGGGTTGTCGGTGGAGACACGACCGCTGGATGACACCGGGAGCACTGGCCTCTGGCTGCGACTAGTGCTGCCTCGACCCCTTCCTCTGCTGCCACGTCTGCTCGCTCCTGAAACATTGCCTCCTCTGCCACTCCTCTGCGTGTTGTCTGACATACTCTTTAATTCAACGATTCTGTGTCCCTGAGTAACAATTCTGTGTCCCTGAGTAACAATTCTGTGTCCCTCAGTACCAATTCTGTGTCCCTCAGTAACAATTCTGTGTCCCTCAGTAACAATTCTGTGTCTGTCCCTCAGTAACAATTCTGTGTCCCTCAGTAACAATTCTGTGTACCTCAGTAACAATTCTGTGTCCCTCAGTAACAATTCTGTGTCTGTCCCTGAGTAACAATTCTGTGTCCCTGAGTAACAGTTCTGTGTCCCTGACTAACAGTTCTGTGTCCCTGAGTAACAATTCTGTGTCCCTGAGTAACAATTCTGTGTCCCTCAGTAACAATTCTGTGTCCCTGAGTAACAATTCTGTGTCCCTCAGTAACAATTCTGTGTCTGTCCCTGAGTAACAATTCTGTGTCCCTCAGTAACAATTCTGTGTCCCTGAGTAACAATTCTGTGTCTGTCCCTCAGTAACAATTCTGTGTCCCTGAGTAACAGTTCTGTGTCCCTGAGTAACAATTCTGTGTCCCTGAGTAACAGTTCTGTGTCCCTGAGTAACAATTCTGTGTCCCTGAGTAACAATTCTGTGTCCCTGAGTAACAGTTCTGTGTCCCTGAGTAAAAATTCTGTGTCCCTGAGTAACAATTCTGTGTCCCTGAGTAACAATTCTGTGTCCCTGAGTAACAATTCTGTGTCCCTCAGTACCAATTCTGTGTCCCTCAGTAACAATTCTGTGTCCCTCAGTAACAATTCTGTGTCTGTCCCTCAGTAACAATTCTGTGTCCCTCAGTAACAATTCTGTGTCCCTCAGTAACAATTCTGTGTCCCTCAGTAACAATTCTGTGTCTGTCCCTGAGTAACAATTCTGTGTCCCTGAGTAACAGTTCTGTGTCCCTGACTAACAGTTCTGTGTCCCTGAGTAACAATTCTGTGTCCCTGAGTAACAATTCTGTGTCCCTCAGTAACAATTCTGTGTCCCTGAGTAACAATTCTGTGTCCCTCAGTAACAATTCTGTGTCTGTCCCTGAGTAACAATTCTGTGTCCCTCAGTAACAATTCTGTGTCCCTGAGTAACAATTCTGTGTCTGTCCCTCAGTAACAATTCTGTGTCCCTGAGTAACAGTTCTGTGTCCCTGAGTAACAATTCTGTGTCCCTGAGTAACAGTTCTGTGTCCCTGAGTAACAATTCTGTGTCCCTGAGTAACAATTCTGTGTCCCTGAGTAACAGTTCTGTGTCCCTGAGTAACAATTCTGTGTCCCTCAGTAACAATTCTGTGTCCCTCAGTAACAATTCTGTGTCCCTCAGTAACAATTCTGTGTCTGTCCCTGAGTAACAATTCTGTGTCCCTCAGTAACAATTCTGTGGCCCTCAGTAACAATTCTGTGTCTGTCCCTGAGTAACAATTCTGTGTCCCTGAGTAACAGTTCTGTGTCCCTGAGTAACAGTTCTGTGTCCCTGAGTAACAATTCTGTGTCCCTGAGTAACAATTCTGTGTCCCTCAGTAACAATTCTGTGTCCCTCAGTAACAATTCTGTGTCCCTCAGTAACAATTCTGTGTCTGTCCCTGAGTAACAATTCTGTGTCCCTGAGTAACAGTTCTGTGTCCCTGAGTAACAATTCTGTGTCCCTGAGTAACAGTTCTGTGTCCCTGAGTAACAATTCTGTGTCCCTGAGTAACAATTCTGTGTCCCTCAGTAACAATTCTGTGTCCCTGAGTAACAATTCTGTGTCCCTCAGTAACAATTCTGTGTCTGTCCCTGAGTAACAATTCTGTGTCCCTCAGAAACAATTCTGTGTCCCTCAGTAACAATTCTGTGTCCCTCAGTAACAATTCTGTGTCTGTCCCTCAGTAACAATTCTGTGTCCCTGAGTAACAGTTCTGTGTCCCTGAGTAACAATTCTGTGTCCCTGAGTAACAGTTCTGTGTCCCTGAGTAACAATTCTGTGTCCCTGAGTAACAATTCTGTGTCCCTGAGTAACAGTTCTGTGTCCCTGAGTAACAATTCTGTGTCCCTGAGTAACAATTCTGTGTCCCTCAGTAACAATTCTGTGTCCCTCAGTAACAATTCTGTGTCCCTCAGTAACAATTCTGTGTCTGTCCCTGAGTAACAATTCTGTGTCCCTGAGTAACAGTTCTGTGTCCCTGAGTAACAATTCTGTGTCCCTGAGTAACAGTTCTGTGTCCCTGAGTAACAATTCTGTGTCCTTGAGTAACAATTCTGTGTCCCTCTGTAACAATTCTGTGTCCCTCAGTAACAATTCTGTGTCTGTCCCTGAGTAACAATTCTGTGTCCCTGAGTAACAGTTCTGTGTCCCTGAGTAACAATTCTGTGTCCCTGAGTAACAGTTCTGTGTCCCTGAGTAACAATTCTGTGTCCTTGAGTAACAATTCTGTGTCCCTCTGTAACAATTCTGTGTCCCTCAGTAACAATTCTGTGTCTGTCCCTGAGTAATAATTCTGTGTCCCTCAGTAACAATTCTGTGTCCCTCAGTAACAATTCTGTGTCCCTCAGTAATAATTCTGTGTCCCTCAGTAACAATTCTGTGTCTGTCCCTGAGTAACAATTATGTGTCCCTGAGTAACAGTTCTGTGTCCCTGAGTAACAGTTCTGTGTCCCTGAATAACAATTCTGTGTCCCTGAGTAACAATTCTGTGTCCCTCAGTAACAATTCTGTGTCCCTCAGTAACAATTCTGTGTCTGTCCCTGAGTAACAATGCTGTGTCCCTGAGTAACAGTTCTGTGTCCCTGAGTAACAATTCTGTGTCCCTGAGTAACAGTTCTGTGTCCCTGAGTAACAATTCTGTGTCCCTGAGTAACAATTCTGTGTCCCTCAGTAACAATTCTGTGTCCCTCAGTAACAATTCTGTGTCCCTGAGTAACAATTCTGTGTCCCTGAGTAACAATTCTGTGTCTGTCCCTGAGTAACAATTCTGTGTCCCTCAGTAACAATTCTGTGTCCCTCAGTAACAATTCTGTGTCCCTCAGTAACAATTCTGTGTCCCTCAGTAACAATTCTGTGTCTGTCCCTCAGTAACAATTCTGTGTCCCTGAGTAACAGTTCTGTGTCCCTGAGTAACAATTCTGTGTCCCTGAGTAACAGTTCTGTGTCCCTGAGTAACAATTCTGTGTCCCTGAGTAACAATTCTGTGTCCCTGAGTAACAGTTCTGTGTCCCTGAGTAACAATTCTGTGTCCCTGAGTAACAATTCTGTGTCCCTCAGTAACAATTCTGTGTCCCTCAGTAACAATTCTGTGTCTGTCCCTGAGTAATAATTCTGTGTCCCTCAGTAACAATTCTGTGTCCCTCAGTAACAATTCTGTGTCCCTCAGTAATAATTCTGTGTCCCTCAGTAACAATTCTGTGTCTGTCCCTGAGTAACAATTATGTGTCCCTGAGTAACAGTTCTGTGTCCCTGAGTAACAGTTCTGTGTCCCTGAATAACAATTCTGTGTCCCTGAGTAACAATTCTGTGTCCCTCAGTAACAATTCTGTGTCCCTCAGTAACAATTCTGTGTCTGTCCCTGAGTAACAATGCTGTGTCCCTGAGTAACAGTTCTGTGTCCCTGAGTAACAATTCTGTGTCCCTGAGTAACAGTTCTGTGTCCCTGAGTAACAATTCTGTGTCCCTGAGTAACAATTCTGTGTCCCTCAGTAACAATTCTGTGTCCCTCAGTAACAATTCTGTGTCTGTCCCTGAGTAACAATTCTGTGTCCCTCAGTAACAATTCTGTGTCCCTCAGTAACAATTCTGTGTCCCTCAGTAACAATTCTGTGTCTTTCCCTGAGTAACAATTCTGTGTCCCTGAGTAACAGTTCTGTGTCCCTGAGTAACAATTCTGTGTCTGTCCCTGAGTAACAATTCTGTGTCCCTGAGTAACAGTTCTGTGTCCCTGAGTAACAATTATGTGTCCCTGAGTAACAATTCTGTGTCCCTGAGTAACAATTCTGTGTCCCTCAGTAACAGTTCTGTGTCCCTGAGTAACAGTTCTGTGCCCCTCAGTAACAATTCTGTGTCTGTCCCTGAGTAACAATTCTGTGTCCCTCAGTAACAATTCTGTGTCCCTCAGTAACAATTCTGTGTCTGTCCCTGAGTAACAGTTCTGTGTCCCTGAGTAACAGTTCTGTGTCCCTTAGTAACAGTTCTGTGTCCCTCAGTAACAATTCTGTGTCCCTCAGTAACAATTCTATGTCCCTCAGTAACAATTCTGTGTCTGTCCCTGAGTAACAATTCTGTGTCCCTGAGTAACAGTTCTGTGTCCCTGAGTAACAATTTTGTGTCCCTGAGTAACAATTCTGTGTCCCTAAGTAACGATTCTGTGTCCCTAAAGTATCTGTGGCCCTAACTCTGTCCCTAATACAGAGAGGTCTGTCTCTCTTGAATGACCGGAGGCAAATGGAGAATTGTAAGATGGCCGCAATTTATAGCTCCACCATTACACAGTGCTGGCTGGCTGGCTGCTGAATGGCTAATGCGATCACATGTCATGAATGAATGCATTATGGGTCAGCGCGCCTTGTCTGCACGCCTTCCCAGAGATCCCCGCTCCGTCGCCACACATGTCGCCGCCATTTTTGGAAAAATTTCGATTCGCGCATCCGAAGTATGCTGTCCCTGAGTAACAGTTCTGTGTCCCTGAGTAACAGTTCTGTGTCCCTCAGTAACAATTCTGTGTCCCTCAGTAACAATTCTGTGTCCCTCAGTAACAATTCTGTATCTGTCCCTGAGTAACAATCCTGTGTCCCTCAGTAACAATTCTGTGTCCCTCAGTAACAATTCTGTGTCCCTGAGTAACAGTTCTGTGTCCCTGAGTAACAATTCTGTGTCTGTCCCTGAGTAACAATTCTGTGTCCCTGAGTAACAGTTCTGTGTCCCTGAGTAACAATTCTGTGTCCCTGAGTAACAATTCTGTGTCCCTGAGTAACAGTTCTGTGTCCCTGAGTAACAATTCTGTGTCCCTCAGTAACAATTCTGTGTCTGTCCCTTAGTAACAATTCTGTGTCCCTGAGTAACAGTTCTGTGTCCCTGAGTAACAATTCTGTTTCCCTCAGTAACAATTCTGTGTCTGTCCCTGAGTAACAATTCTGTGTCCCTGAGTAACAGTTCTGTGTCCCTGAGTAACAGTTCTGTGTCCCTGAGTAACAGTTCTGTGTCCCTCAGTAACAATTCTGTGTCCCTCAGTAACAATTCTGTGTCCCTCAGTAACAAGTCTGTGTCTGTCCCTGAGTAACAATTCTGTGTCCCTGAGTAACAGTTCTGTGTCCCTGAGTAACAATTCTGTGTCCCTGAGTAACAATTCTGTGTCCCTAAGTAACGATTCTGTGTCCCTAAAGTATCTGTGGCCCTAACTCTGTCCCTAATACAGAGAGGTCTGTCTCTCTTGAATGACCGGAGGCAAATGGAGAATTGTAAGATGGCCGCAATTTATAGCTCCACCATTACACAGTGCTGGCTGGCTGCTGATTGGCTAATGCGATCACATGTCATGAATGAATGAATTATGGGTCAGCGCGCCTTGTCTGCGCGCCTTCCCAGAGATCCCCGCTCCGTCGCCACACATGTCGCCGCCATTTTTGGAAAAATTTTGATTCGCGCATCCGAAGTATGCTGTCCCTGAGTAACAGTTCTGTGTCCCTGAGTAACAGTTCTGTGTCCCTCAGTAACAATTCTGTGTCCCTCAGTAACAATTCTGTGTCCCTCAGTAACAATTCTGTGTCTGTCCCTGAGTAACAATCCTGTGTCCCTCAGTAACAATTCTGTGTCCCTCAGTAACAATTCTGTGTCACTCAGTAACAATTCTGTGTCCCTGAGTAACAGTTCTGTGTCCCTGAGTAACAATTCTGTGTCTGTCCCTGAGTAACAATTCTGTGTCCCTGAGTAACAGTTCTGTGTCCCTGAGTAACAATTCTGTGTCCCTGAGTAACAATTCTGTGTCCCTGAGTAACAGTTCTGTGTCCCTGAGTAACAATTCTGTGTCCCTCAGTAACAATTCTGTGTCCCTGAGTAACAATTCTGTGTCCCTGAGTAACAGTTCTGTGTCCCTGAGTAACAATTCTGTGTCCCTGAGTAACAATTCTGTGTCTGTCCCTGAGTAACAATTCTGTGTCCCTGAGTAACAGTTCTGTGTCCCTGAGTAACAATTCTGTGTCCCTGAGTAACAGTTCTGTGTCCCTGAGTAACAATTCTGTGTCCCTCAGTAACAATTCTGTGTCTGTCCCTTAGTAACAATTCTGTGTCCCTGAGTAACAGTTCTGTGTCCCTGAGTAACAATTCTGTGTCCCTCAGTAACAATTCTGTGTCTGTCCCTGAGTAACAATTCTGTGTCCCTGAGTAACAGTTCTGTGTCCCTGAGTAACAGTTCTGTGTCCCTGAGTAACAGTTCTGTGTCCCTGAGTAACAGTTCTGTGTCCCTCAGTAACAATTCTGTGTCTGTCCCTGAGTAACAATTCTGTGTCCGTCAGTAACAATTCTGTGTCCCTCAGTAACAATTCTGTGTCCCTCAGTAACAATTCTGTGTCTGTCCCTGAGTAACAGTTCTGTGTCCCTCAGTAACAGTTCTGTGTCCCTGAGTAACAGTTCTGTGTCCCTGAGTAACAGTTCTGTGTCCCTCAGTAACAATTCTGTGTCCCTCAGTAACAATTCTGTGTCTCTCAGTAACAAGTCTGTGTCTGTCCCTGAGTAACAATTCTGTGTCCCTGAGTAACAGTTCTGTGTCCCTGAGTAACAATTCTGTGTCCCTGAGTAACAATTCTGTGTCCCTAAGTAACGATTCTGTGTCCCTAAAGTATCTGTGGCCCTAACTCTGTCCCTAATACAGAGAGGTCTGTCTCTCTTGAATGACCGGAGGCAAATGGAGAATTGTAAGATGGCCGCAATTTATAGCTCCACCATTACACAGTGCTGGCTGGCTGCTGATTGGCTAATGCGATCACATGTCATGAATGAATGAATTATGGGTCAGCGCGCCTTGTCTGCGCGCCTTCCCAGAGATCCCCGCTCCGTCGCCACACATGTCGCCGCCATTTTTGGAAAAATTTCGATTCGCGCATCCGAAGTATGCTAATTTTCGGATTCGGCGCGAATCGAATTTTTCATAATATTCTAAACGAATTCCACTTCGCCAAGTTCGATTCGCTCATCTCTAGATATAACAAAACAAGTGTAGTGGTACATTTAACAAACCAAAAAAGGTTTTAAAGACATTTTGATTCTTAGGGTTTACATACCCTTTTGCTCCTCCTGACACATGTTAAAATGCACATTTTAGCCCTGAAGATTTCTTAAACCACAAAACATTAAATATTATCTGAAAGCACGGATCCCCTAGTAAAATGGTAACAGTTGCAATATTGTACCTAACACAATAATTGCAAGCGCTGCACTAATGTTTATTAAATTTTTATCAGAAAAAACACACTTAGATTTACTAGAAGTAAAAAGAAGCCAAATATGTCAAGCCTCAAAATTGTGTGCACCTGTGAAAAAGCAAAAGATGGTAATCTTTACAGCTCATCAAGTTGTGTTTTTTTATCTGCTTTACATTTTTTGCTATCACAAGGGGGCTTGTGAGCCCCCTATATGATAGCTTAGTGCAGGTTTTCTTTAAGGTGACATAAGGGATCAATTAGAGCTCATCCAGCTTCTCCCCAAACTGCGGAGGCTGGAATTGACAGCTCTAAACTCAGAAGTGGTCAGAGCTGAGCCTGAACCTCCGGGTTCATTCTTCACAAAAGAGATTAGTAAACAAATGTTCACTGATCTCCCATCGCTCTCCATCCTGACACCCACCATGGAGATCCTGGGCACCCAAGAGGGACAGGTGAGCCTGAGTCAAATGGCAGGAGGGAGTTCTACTAAGCAGATGGGAGTAAAAATGCAAAGAAGTCTGTCTGCATGTGGATGCTACTGCCAATTTATTAGATACATCGGCAGCAGCAAAAGGACTAAGGACAGACAGGAATGACTTTACCAGGTATATGATTTTTACTATAAGTTCTTATTGATTTGTGGCTTAAAGTCTCTCTTTTGAATTGTTTGAATCAGATGTAGTTTCATATTCACCCCACATTAGTTTAAACAGACTTTTTCTTTGCCTGAATGAAGCAGAACATTTTTCACATTTCAGAGACTGAGGGTGAATTTGGTGCAATTTATCATTTGAGAGAAACATTTCACAGAAGCTGTCTTCAATTCAGTACGCAATATAATAAACATCCTTGAAACCGGAAAAGCTCAGGCATAAAACTAAATGAAAAAGCAGCAACACAGAAGAGTACAGGGAACAAAGCTGGCATTATAAATTTAATGGCACAGCTTAGCAATGAAAACTGTGCCAGGGCAAACCTGGTGCCATTGTAATTAGGGGTGTTAATACAATACAATGTACATGGCTATTTTGCGTAACAATTGCATTATTTTTGTACCCTGTATTTAATTTTTAACAAGTATCACAGTTTTACTTGCTTAATTTGACATTTCTTGAGCGTTATGCTGCTTTTAGCTGAACATCAAATTCTTCCTGTAATCCTGCAATAAATAAGAGAATTAAAATGTGTAAAAACTGAGATATTTTGCCCTGAGGTTGTTTTATTTAGCTTATTGAATGATGCAAAGAGTGATGAGAAAAACTAATCCATAGCATGCAGCCAGCAATTAATTTTTTAACAAAGTTTAAATTGTTAGTTCACCATTTATGAAAAAATGAACAGGTGATCTAACACTGTACACCCTCTCCACTTCCTGGTCCCTGCTGTACCTTTCGGGATGTTGAGCTGCCAATGCCCACACAGCCGGTTCAGCAGTAGAGGGGGATTTGACAGCTAACACAGGAAAATGGAATAACTCTTCCATCTAATCTGCAGCCCTGTTCCTCTTCTGCTCTACCCCTCTGTCTTGTTCCCGGGGGAAAGTCTACTAAGCCCAGATCAGTCTTTTGGGAAGGGAGGCTACAGAACTATTTGCCAGCTGGTATTGTGAATGACAGTTTGGGTTGTGAATAGCCAGCATTCTCAATTAGATTGACAGCTAATATTGTAGTCTCACACCTTCGAATAGCAGGCAAGAGAGTCTGGATGTGTCAGAGAGAAACTACAGTACTAGCTGCTGGCTTGTGTTGTGGGCTTATGTTCTTGTGAATGACGATTACTTGTCTCCAGCATATTGTCATTCACAACATATGCCAGCAGTTGTATTCTCTCTTCCGAAATCGGCAAGGGGGATTTGACAGCTAACACAGGAAAATGGAATAACTCTTCCATCTAATCTGCAGCCCTGTTCCTCTTCTGCTCTACCCCTCTGTCTTGTTCCCGGGGGAAAGTCTACTAAGCCCAGATCAGTCTTTTGGGAAGGGAGGCTACAGAACTATTTGCCAGCTGGTATTGTGAATGACAGTTTGGGTTGTGAATAGCCAGCATTCTCAATTAGATTGACAGCTAATATTGTAGTCTCACACCTTCGAATAGCAGGCAAGAGAGTCTGGATGTGTCAGAGAGAAACTACAGTACTAGCTGCTGGCTTGTGTTGTGGGCTTATGTTCTTGTGAATGACGATTACTTGTCTCCAGCATATTGTCATTCACAACATATGCCAGCAGTTGTATTCTCTCTTCCGAAATCGGCAAGCAGCAGTAACCCTTTTACGGGTACACCATCGAATAAAAAAGAAATGGGAGAGGATAGTGGTGTGTTGCTGGCGCTATGTCCTAAGATGTCCTTTAATATCATAATGCAGCCACAGATCACAAAGCTTTCCATGCATTTGATCCCCTGGGAAAACCAAAAGGATTTTAAAAATATGGTAAGAGTTCCTTTAAGTTAGATTACAGACCCAACCTAAACCAATTTAAGAGGATCATATCAAATTGTCCATTCAGGAGTAGACTTGATGATTAAACCTAAAAAATAAGGTGAGAAAATTTAGAATGACAGAAAAAGGTGAGGGTGGGATCAATAGTCTGGTTCTTCTCAGGTATGACTGAAAGTAGAGGATGTCCATCCAAATTTGAAAAAGTGTGGGGTGGGTGGCTGGATATTCCCAGTCTTGCGCCAACGGAACTAGTTATGGATAGATTGTTGAGGTAATATGATGCTTCTTTGGTACTTTTTCAACCATTATCGTGGGTTATTGTGTTGAGCTGGAGAAACAAAATTGTAAGCTATATATAAGTGGGTGGATTTGACTCATGATAGGTGAGGAGGCGATAAGCTAGTGGACTAGCAAGTTCAATCAATATTGTTTGGTACTGTCTCCCGACGGATTATTATGAGACTATGTACCTATGTATAACAGCTGTGTACAAATGTCTGATGTATGGTTTTGGAACATGTAATATGTAAGTTTGTATAAACTTAATAAAGCTTTTTTTTTTTTTTTTTTTTAAATTAAAAAAAAAAAATGTTTCAAACAATCATTTCTCAATGTCCATTGTGAAATGACTAATCCCACCAGGCAGGGCCAATTGGTATTTGAGCAGCTAAGACCTCCCAAACACTTTGGCTTGTTCTACAGTATTCTATAAGCCCAGACTGAATATATCAAAACAAATGGCAGATAAATGAACCTTCACAATCTGAATGGTGATATGAGACACCACCAATAAAAAAAACATAGAATTATAAATTGTACAGTTAAGGCATTTTCTGATTTCATCTAAATAATTAAAATTAGCAGATGCTGACCAAAGATGTCTGGGAACCATTTCTAGTTGGTGAGCAGAGTTTGTGGAAATAAAGTTTTGAGGAAGACAAAACTTTTAATTTCTCACCAGATGTCCTAAGTTTTAACCTTGCCTGAGTCATTTGCCTTGGCATGTATGATCAGACCAGGGTATCAGTTGATATCCCTCCATTTCAGACCCAACCATTCTCCAAAGCTCAGAATTGACAAAGATCCAGACCTACTAATTTATAATTTAGGTATAACGTCTGGTTGCTCTCTCCTTCTGCCCCATCCCACAAAAAAAGAGTGGCCAACTACCCAGATAACACATTTGGCTAAACCTAGAAAAAAACAAAATGAATTAATAACAAGACATAAATTCTATGTTTATTGCTATCTCATCTCCAAACTCTACTAAGCTCATCAAGGTATAAGCCAAGTAATCAAGCTTAGATGAGTTCCAAGAGTGGGAATAAAACTGAAAACCAGACAGGTTGATTTTTTTAAATAAAAAAGCAGCATCAAATTAAAACCTAGATAGAAATAACAGTTTAGAATATGTAAAAAGGAGCTACAGTAATAGAAAGCAGCCTGATTGATATTCAGAAGCTCTCAAAACAGGATAAATAGTTGGGTTAGGTATTATGTGCAAAGTAACCCAAGGACCTCTACCAAACTGATCTATTTTAGACCTAAGAATGAATATTCTTTCTGAATTATCAACTACAGAAGCATCTAGAACTAATAAAAAGGAATTGGCAGATTTACTAGGTGCTATAAACTAAATGGGCTAAAAAAGGCAAGAATAATGATGTGTTGAAAAGGGTCATCCACCATTAACAACAAGATGAGACTGTTTAACACCACTAAAAATGCCATGTACTGGGAAAAGAAGGATAATGCTCTGAGACCAGAAAACTAACAGAGTTGACAAGATATGGCCATTAAAAAATAAAAATTATATTAAAGACAATTAAAAAAAACATGTTATACTGTACTTTCCTGCTTTGTGCAGTGGTTTTGAACAAAGTGGCCCCAATCCTCCTCTTCTCAGGTCTCCTGCTGGTGCTCTTGGCTCCTCCCTCCTGCCAAGTGCCCCCAGAGCAAGCAGCTTACTATGGGGCACCCAAGCAGGCATGCTCCTTCCACCGCTCTGCGTGTCCATTCACACACAGACACATGGCTCGGCAGCTTCCTCTCTCTCCTCATAGGCTGTGATTGACAGCAGTGGGAGCCAATATTGCTGGATCGTGATGGGGCTCAGATAAATATAAGGGAGTCGGGGTGCTGCTGCACACAGAAGATTTTTTTTACCTTCATGCATAGAAGGCATGAAGGTAAAAAACCTGAAGCCTTTACAACAACTTTTACAATAGTAAATTTAATGTTACCACACAAATAAAAATGTACGTTTACTGTATGCTAAATGTATGCAGTGAAATTAGGAACACTAGAGAGGCAGAATTTAAAAATTGGGGAGTTGTTGAGCCTAAATTTCTACTTAGGACTTTTAGCAGCTAGAGGAAACCTACAAGAAAATATTCTTGCAGCAAGAATAACCCTAGCTGCAAAGGCAAATAGATTCAAAAGGGATGGGACATTCCTAAGAAATGTGGACAAAAATATACACATCATAAGCCTTATCCTGTTTGGCTTTGACAAAGGTAATAATAAATTCCATGTAAATTGAATCAATGGTTA
This sequence comes from Staurois parvus, assembly GCF_062004578.1. Taxonomy (NCBI): domain Eukaryota; kingdom Metazoa; phylum Chordata; class Amphibia; order Anura; family Ranidae; genus Staurois; species Staurois parvus. Next base: position 994,925 of record NW_028318824.1, on the reverse strand, counting down.
TTCCCAGGAATTCAACAGTGGTGGCTGGAAAAACAGTTTTCTCGCAGACCAGATAAACACTAAAATGTTTGCAGATACTGAAAAAAACATCATAACACTTCAAAACAAAAACCTACTATAAGGCTAGGTTCACACTTGTGCTGGTGGTTGCAGGTACAGGACAGCATGTAAATCGCCGCTGTTCCCTTACCCACAGCCAAACCACACTGCTCTTTTGCAGGCACGTGGGGCAGCCAATCATTCTTAATGGTACCCACGCATCTGGAAATGTGCATTTTGAGTTGGCTGCATTTTAAAAAAAAGTGCAAGAACCTTTTTCCTGCATTAAACACAGACACAGCAGCCCATTCGAATTAATGGGCTGCCATGCCTATGCAAAGGGGGCTTGCAGAACATCTTAAGTCTGAACCTAGCCGAAGAACATTGACATATATTTATCAAAATAAAACTGACCATCAAAATTAAAATATCTGTACAACTACCTTGAGGGTTTACAAGCAACAAGGTATACGTTGTATATCAACTTTAGCTTGTAAAGTAGGTCTCCCAAAGTGTTTTAACAAAATCAGTGCCTAATCCAAAGAAGTGTAAAATTTTGAATCCTCAATACCTGACACCCGATCGTTCAAAAATTTACACGGTGGAAAAGAAAGATGATCAATCAAATTGAAGGAACCAGGTTTATTTTAGAGACTAGGCCAAGTAGAGAAATTTGCAAGATGACAAAAAACAGAATGTAGCTTTTTAACAGGAACACAACGCTTACCGGTGAAAGAAGGAACCAAATACCTACCTTGACAACCATTATGAAGGAGCTTTGTCATCCTGATGTTTGGATAGCAATTTATCCACATTTTTGCCAATTTCACTGGCATTAAAGCCTTAAGCTTTAACATCTCTTGGTTATGGATTGGCAACAATGGAAGCTTTTTTAAAGCAGCAAAAGGCAGGGTAAGTGCCATGGCAGGATGAAAATTTATATTTACAGTTTGATAAATAATTTTTTGGAAAATTCCAAACTTTTTATAGAATTTTTCAATAGAATACATCATATTAAAACATCATATTTAAAGCTGTGGAGTCCCTAAGTGGCAAAAAGCAGCGTAGAAAAGAACAAAAAACATCAGACCAAAAGGAATAAAAAAAAAGCAACAAAACAAAACAAACCAATGCCTGAAGATGTCCCAGTAGGGACCCACAGAATGGATATTCAGGGATACAAAAACTCTTCACTATGATCCACGTTACAGAGGTACATTATGAGAACAATCCACAGTGCAGATATTAAATGGCATGCGTAGACAAAAAAAAACAAGGCCAGAAGGACAGAAAAAACAAAGCCAGAAACCGCAAAAAGATAACGCTTATTAGAATGTGATTCAGTCCAAATCAGTGAGGGGGGAAGCTACCACCCACCCCAGACCTTATCAAATTTAAGTATTGCACCTCTATTCAGGTCTGTAACTTTATATAAGGGTAATGCCTTGTTTACCTGAGATTTCCAGGCTTCTACAGTTGTAGCATAGCTTTTTTCCCAAGAGAGAACAATCACTTTTCTAGCATGGTAGAAAAGTAAGGTAAGCAGTGTGCATACAGCTTTTGTGGGGGCTAAGTAAACTACCAAACTTAAAAGACAATGTCTCACCTATGGCCATAACAGTATAGTGGTCACAGCCTGAATACACTGGAGAACCTCAGACCAAAACCCCTGTACAGCTGGACAATCCCAAAAAATGTGCATGAAATCTGCCCCACTTACAGAACAACACTAGCAGGAGGAGGAAGGTGATCCAAAAATCTTGGCAATTTTAGCTGGGGTCATATATATGCGGTGTAGAAATTTAAAATGTATTAACTGGTCTTGCGTGGAGACAAGCCTGGTGAAAAGTGCATCCCAAACTTCTTCCCCATCCTCTGTGTCCAGATCAAAGACCACTGACTCCCACCTAGTCCTACACCTAGCTAGGAATTTATGAGTTTCAGGGAAAAGAGACTTGTATATAGTGGACAAAGCTTTAGATAGTTCATCATCCCGTAGCAAAGACTATAAGTCTGAAGGGGAAAAGGGAACCCTGGAGGTCCCAAATTGCGATTGATAAACATGATGCAATTGGATGAAAACTGCTTGTAGGGCAGCTGGTACAAGGCCTTCAACTCATCAAAAGTTCTTAAATTCCCATTATTTGCAATGTCCCCTAGTTTTTTGACTCTGTATTTCGTCCACACAATAGGGTCTTCATATGTATAGAAGTGGAATAGATTAGGATTTTTCCATAAGAGAGCATGAGGGGAGGGAACAAAAGGTCCCCCAAACTCAACCCCATGTGTCACTGACCATGCCCACATTACAGATCTCACTCAAAAAGTATGGAGACTTAGGGCCCCTATGTACTAGGTGGGCTAGGGCTTCAAAGGAACTGTATCTTAGATCCAAACCCAGGACAGACCTCAATCACTAATCTCCAAATATCCACAAATACAAATTAAAATGAATATAAAATGAATAAAATTCCTGGTCGCCAGGATATTACTTCCCCTAGGAAGCTATAATATAAACAAGAACCCAGCGTCCAAATTCATATTAAATCAAAAGTTCTTTATCACAGTATGTAGAAATTTATACTATAAGTCCTTCCATTCATCTTAGTTGAGGTTCCAAGAAAGGTGTTGTATGCTGGTGTTTTATATACCCTACTACATTGTAAGCGCCTTTTTACTTGAATAAATCAGTCTATTTTATCTGCTACACTATGGACTGCCTATTTGGTTTGATTGCATGTGACAACATGGGAGTGGAATATCAGCAGTAGAGGAGATCTTTGGAAGCGTAGCAAATAACTATAAGATCTCAGGCTACATACTTAGGAAGATCTGGCAAGGTGCCTGAACCGTAAGGTGCTGGGTCACCTAAGGAGAATTGGGCATTAACTGGTGACCACAAAGATTGATAATGTGTGAGCACATTGGCACTATTGTTGTTTGCTGTATTGAAAATACTACACTATATGATATTTAATTTTTTTTGGAGAGCAATTTAATATAAAAGAAGAATGAAAAAGAAGTAATTTACAAGATTCATCCCCCCTTTAATAAAGCAAGAATTTTTGATTGGAGGGTAAGAGTAGGAATTACGGATTTAGATTGATGGCACATTCCAGCATTTGATGTTTCGAATCTCATGACCTTTCTAAAGGGTTTACCTTTACATCCAGGGCCATGCTAGACACCCCGCTCACTGAGGAGGAGGTAGCTGGTGCCATCAGCTCTTTTCCTAATTGTGAGTTCCCTGGCCCTGATGGGCTTCCTGTGGAGTGACATAACCAATACTCCGACAAGCTGGCTCCTAGACTGCTTCATCTCTATTGAGAATGTCTTCAAACTGACTCCTTACCCTGGTCCTTTGTTGAAGCGCATAGAATTTTGGTGTCTAGCATGGCCCTGGATGTAAAGGTAAATCCTTTAGAAAGGTCATGAGATTCGAAACATCAAATGCTGGAATGGGGGAGTACAAGAATTTATAAAAATCAACAAATGCCTGAAGGATACCTTCACTCGAGATCTGAAGGGCCCCATTCTGGGAGTATATACAAGGTATAATTGTGGACAAGTAGAAGTCAGCCGTCAGCAGAGTGAGCAATTTATTATTTTTTTCACTCATTTCAAAAAGATTTTCTGCACTCTTGCGAGCCAAACATTGAGTTAAATTATGGTAATGTAGTGATAAAACCTTCCTTGCCTGTTAAAGAGCTATTTAGAGTGTCAGAAAAGGGATTAACTGCATGCTCTTGAGCACAGGGCAATTCTTTATCAATTAGAGCAAGAGTATTTGCATTGTGGCTCACCCTAGGAGCTTTACTAACCAAAATGTACTCTCCCTTAAAGGAATCCCTAACTATTTGAGGGGTGGAGAAGTCCTCATTGGTTGGCCAGCAGGCGAATAAATATGCTGCCAGCTGTGGCTCAACAGAGGACTCCACCACCCAGCCAGGGTGTAATCGCCAAGCCCAGGAGCCCCGAGTGGTAGGTAATTGCAATACAATTTGTAAAAGTGTGTGATCTGATATACCCCAGGCAAGATATGTGGCTCCTAACCTAGAGCAAGAGGGCAGCATTCGCAAAGGCCATGTCTAGTCT